>NW_019384511.1:749050-793481 GCF_000671375.1 Centruroides sculpturatus
TTTTCAATTCTAGTATCTATGATTATTTGAATAATATAGCATTAAAAAAAAAACATTTATTCAAACTTTACATAGATTCCATAAATGAAATTTTAAGCATATAAAATTCCAAGGGTCAAAATACGATATTTATTTTTACCTTATACTTTTCTTTAACATATGAACTGTATTTTAACAAGTTTTATTCTAAACTGCGATTTAATTAAGCAAATTTTTTCATTTATATGAATGCAACCGGATGTGGAAACAGTAAACAACCAGCTTGGAATAGTTTATTTTGAAAGAAAGATAAAAGCAATGTAAAATATTTTTAAATATATAAATTACTATTAAAATATGCTTAAAAATATGAAAACGTAAAGTCGTGTTTAAAAAATATTGTAACAAGTAACTCAGTTATTAAAAATATTAAATAATCTGATGTATTAAGAGATTATGTAATTACGTAAATAAAAATTATACAATTTATAACAGTAGATTTAAATACTATATGATATACATGTCGAAAATAAATCGCATGTTCAGAGGGAAGAATGGAAGAATAGAAATAGATTTGTAACAAAATTGATTTAAATGCTTATTTTGTATTTTGTCTATTAATTTTTGCATACAACATTATATACTTATTTGAAATAAAACAAGACAATGTAGACAATAATGAAATACGTATTTTTGAATTATAATTTTTTCTCTATGAATGAATTGCGACAACTGCATAAATTGCAAAAATCCTGCTGATTGGTATTCTTAATTTGCAAATAAAATGAATTATTCTACTGTAATTTCTTTCAATAAATTTATTTGATTCGATGCATTCAACTTCATAATATAAATATTTTCATTATCATGTAATATAAAAATGTCAATGTCATGCTTTATTGTTGTCAGCTCTGTCTTTTATTTTTGGGATTTTATTAAAGTACTTTTCGACATTTTAATCGCTTTTAAAGATAACTTCTCTAGAATATTTGTATAGATAGATTTTTTAACATAATTATTTATTTTATATTTTGAGCTTTAACTTTTGTATTGTGATGGATATTGTGTCTTTTGATAAGGTTTTAAACAAAAATAAGCAAATTTAAAAGTTTTCTGGATAAAATATCAATGTAATATGTCTAGAAGATGAATCTTTTATTATACACTATTAATATTTTTACGGACTTATCTTTATGACTAGATTTAATTCACTTGTTTCAGGAAGAGGTGACATGTCAAAAGGATAAGTCGAAACAACTGTTGAAATTAAGTTAAATCTTTTCGATGTTTTCATAGCAACAACTCATTTTAAAGAAAATAGTAAAATAAAAAGAGAAAGTACACATTTATAGTATTAAAATTTGCACTTAAAAGTTATTGTAATCAAATTCAAAAATCTATTCTTATATGCAACATCAAACAGAAAAGAGAGAAAAAAGATTTTAAAACTCAAAACTATTTGCATAATGTATATAAAATCTAAAATTTATTCAAATCTAATCAAAATGCATTAAAGTAAAACTGAAAGGCCCATTATTTTCAACAAAATGGAGCAGAAAATAAGATTGTCAACTTTTATTTTTGCAAATTAAAATATATTTTAAAATTTTGTAGTTCGTAATTTCATAAATATAAAAAAAAGAAATCCATTTATACAAACGAACGAATAGAAAAATTTCAAAAATTTTATAAGAATATTTAAAATTCACATAAAATTTATGATGTAAAGATACTGATATTTTACTTGTATCTATGATTATTTGAATAATATAGCATTAAAAAAAAAAACATTTATTCAAACTTTACATAGATTCCATAAATGAAATTTTAAGCATATAAAATTCCAAGGGTCAAAATACGATATTTATTTTTACCTTATACTTTTCTTTAACATATGAACTGTATTTTAACAAGTTTTATTCTAAACTGCGATTTAATTAAGCAAATTTTTTCATTTATATGAATGCAACCGGATGTGGAAACAGTAAACAACCAGCTTGGAATAGTTTATTTTGAAAGAAAGATAAAAGCAATGTAAAATATTTTTAAATATATAAATTACTATTAAAATATGCTTAAAAATATGAAAACGTAAAGTCGTGTTTAAAAAATATTGTAACAAGTAACTCAGTTATCAACATTTTCCATAAATATTATATTTACTGTACAGTACATGTATTGTACTTGACGCATTCAGGAAAAAACATATCAATCAATTGTGCGCTTTTATCATTCATAATACTTTTTTATTTAACTATTATTATCTGTTGATTACATTTAGGCATTCTTAAATTACAGCTTTTTCTTCGTCACAAAAGTACGACATCTTAAATGCTATAATTTCCTCTTCATATCTTTTCAAGGTCTATTTTTAAACAGGCCGCTACGATTTGTGATTAAATATCTTTACCAAAGAATTTAAAATGTCTCTAAAGATTTGTGGTTTCGTATCTTTATTAAGTAAATGTTTGGAGGGCAAATTTTTTAATAAGAAAAATATTTTATATAATTTATAAATACAAAAATTACATTTTTCTATCAATAGAATTTTTTAAATTATAAGCAAAATGTAACTTTTTTTCAATTTTGAAATTAATTAGCTATAATTATTAATTAGAAATATAATTTAATTTGTAACCAGAAGCAAAATTATCTGAATAATTTAGAATTTTATGATGAATCTTCTCATAAATTTATAGGCCTATAAATTATTAAAGAATCAATAAATTTTTAAAAATTATTAAATTTAAAAAGTCTCAAGAGCATTTAAATAAGCTTTAATCTTGTATATTTTATTTATTAAGATTTTATTCTTGAGCATGTTTTAAACATTAAATCTCATAATAAATATTTTTTCTTTTTCAGTATTTGGAAACTTGGGATAAAAACTATACACATCAAATTTTAATTTAAAAATTTATTTTAAAAAATTTAATGTGTAATAATCATCCGGATAATCATCTTATAATTTTTCTCAAATTTTAACACTTAATAATTTTCCGTTTTATTTTATATTAACATTTATTTTCATGAAGAATCATTAATTTACATTTATTCAAATCTCACTAATTTGAATATAANTTTCCTATTTTTTACATTAATATATCAAAATTTTATTAGATATTAATTAATTAATCTAGAAATACGAAATTTACAAAATTAAAAAGTATTTTTCGAATTCCAATGTGAATAGTCACAATTCTTCTGACTAACAAGAACTAAGCAGACGAGAATATTATCCAATATATTTTAATACCACTTTCTTTTACTAGATATATTCAGAATTTACTATAATTTATATTTTGTAATTCACTATAAAGAACTCATATTAAGAAAATGTTGATAAAGTTCTTGTCCAGCAGTAACTAAATGCTGTATTGTTAAGTTTGAAATTCTTAGAGATCAATTAAAAAATAATAACAGAAATTTAAAGTTAAAAACCATTAAATGAGTTTAAAATTTTAGAATTTTATTAAGAAATTTTGAGACCTGTTTTTGCAATAAGAGTAACTTTAAAAAATAGAAGATGCATAATTAAAAAAAATTACTCATACCGGTATTAATATACTAATTACTAATATATTAATATACTAATTAAATTATTAATATTAATATGCTGTGCATGCAATTATGTTTGATAAAAGTAGTATATCAACTATAAACTATTTAATGATGATATGATAGAGATAAAATTGTCTTAATACGATCGAATGAGGAATAGAGGATAAATACATGCTAGCTTGCTCTTTTCTCTTTATTTAAATTATAATTATATTTACAATTAAATTCCTGTCAGGGTCCTGTAGGCTTACTCACGATATCGCACCTCTCAGATAACGGCACGTATTTATATAAAACTTTCCATAAGTTCCAGCCAATAGACGTTTAGACCACTTTCTCGACCTATTTTTGTTCAAATTCCTTTAAACGTTGCATCTTTTATATGTTCATACAAACTTTTTAATTTTTTTTTTCTATTTTCCAAGGTTAATATATTCATTAACGGTTCACCCTATTATTATGAAGCGTAGTCTTTTTTATCAGTCCTGAGGAAGACCGAGAACCTTCTATTTAATTATAATTGTTATATTAAAAATGACTGGTTACAGTTAAAAGGAATAAAAATTATGTTTAATTGTACGTTAAACTTTGATTTCTCATTTATTCATAAAATGTTTTATTCTTAAAAAATTGTGATGAATGAAAGTAATTGTACAGTTCCATTATTTTAAATTATATTTGTATTATATCTTAAAATAATGGTTAAAAATAGTTATTTAAAATGCTTTGTACAGTATATTTACATTAAATTATAGTAATTTTAATACAGTTATCGTACTGCATATGTTAACATTGCTTATATTTATTATACCGTTTTGTGTTAAAATATTTTATATGAGAAATATTGAGCTTACTTGTAATCATAGATAATTTTACTTACCTAATATTTAATTTAAACGTTATTCTTTTATGTTATACGAAAAATACATTCAATAAAATAATTGTTTATTATAGATCTAAACTTTATAAAATACATTTAGAATAATTTTATACTGATTTTTTTTATGCGTAATGTACCTTTAGCTGATGGTAAATCAAGTTTTTAATACGAAATATATGTCTAAATTATATACAGTTTACTATAGACTTTAGTAAATTTAAAGTTGGAAACATCTTTTTGCCAATAATATAATACTTAAAATAACTATTATTTGAGACTCCAAGTCTCAATTAAGTCTTTTCATATTCATAATTCATAGTCATATTCATAACTCATAGTCTATTCATATTCATATTCTTAATTCACATTTACAAGTAGAAATTTTGGTTTAATAAATCTAGCGCTTTATTTCTATTCTTGTTGTTAACTTACTTTGGAAATATTTAGAAGAGATGCCATAGGTACAGTGACCATACGTCCTTTATTTAAGAGGACAGTCCTTTATTTCACTGCTCTGTCCTTTAACTTTATTTATTTTCTAAAATAGGCATTTTGTCCTTTATTTTGTAAAGTTGACGCAAAGTTTAAAAAAAAATTTTTAATAATATATTGAACAAGTTAGTTTTGTGTACGCCATCACGATCAGTGTTGCATTGCTACATAGAGCACAGTAGTGCAGTGTGTCGCCAACCAAACGGCCCACTGACAGTACCAGGGGGTGGACATTCTTATGGGGATTTTTGTGATAGTTTCTTAACTCTCTAGTTGGTGGATGATACACTTGTTAATTAAAGCTAAAGTTAGTTGAAAGAAAAAATGAGGGGTTTCTTCCTATTGTTATTAGAAAAGTGGTCTCAGCATTAGAAAAATCAGAAAATATACAAGCCAAAAAATTCAATGATGCTGTGTACACATTTTATCAAACGTGCATAGATTATCTAAATGATTGGGACATGTTTTTTATTGAAATAGAGGTGTTTGAATGGGTCACATTATGCGAAATCCCTTTGTGGGCGAAAGTAGAGGAAAGCTATATCTTTATTTCGAATCATTGGTCCGTAAATATACTCGACGGTGAATTATTTGATGAAGTTTCATGTGTAAAAAAATATGTCACAAACGAAAAGATCGACGAATGGTGACAGAATAACCAGCCCTGCCATCAAAGGTGGATTGAGATTTTTGAACATTTTACAGCAGAAGAAATTGTTTTCAAAAACGTTTGTAAAATCGTAGAATTTTTTTTGTCTTCCTGGATCTAATGCCCCCGTTGAACGAATATTTTCATTGCTGAATAATATGCGGACGAATGAAAAAACCCATTTAAAAGTAAGCACATTAGAAGCATGTATTTCTGTCAAATACAACTTTCAAATGAACTGTATGGAATTTTATGACTTTAAAGCGTGAAACGGTGCTATAAAAAATTAATTCTACTGAAAAGTATCAAAATTAATGTTATTTAAATTTTTACAATGTGTGTATGTGTAATAATTCAGATTGTTTAAAATTTTAATGTATGCATTGTTGTATGCTACTATTTTCGTAATGAATGTTATAAACTTATGAATTTTATAACGTATTTTTTTGATTTTCTTCGATATGTCCTTTATTTTCCCCCAAAAAATATGGTCACTGTAGCCATAGGCTAATAGAATTTGGATGAAACTCTGGTAATTCTGAAAAAGTGTAGATTTATATTATTTTATTTCTTTTTATTCTTTTCTTTTCAGTAAATATTTTTAGTAATATTATCTATATATACTTATACGTAGTTCACAACTTTTATGTGTGTACTTAATTCAAAAATTGTACTTAAAAAATTAAGTGAATTTATAAAATTATATTTTTATAAGTAATGATTTTAATTAATTATAATTATTACAAGTTCTCGCATAAATTTTATGCTAAATATAGTCAACGGTAAGATAAAATACAAAGAAGTTTGAGTAAATTATACATAAGTAATTTGAGAGTAATTGGAACAGTACAAGAAGTAATACAAATTGTAATACGAGGCAAGAATATTTTAAATGTGAATAAGTAATTTTAATTTCAGAAATTATTCATAAAAATAAAAATATTAATTAAAATAATAGAAACGTTAATTTTTTTATATGATTTTGTAGTTTTTCCATCTCTATTTAAAATCAAATATTAAAATGAATCTTTTTTATAGATAAGATTCATTTTAAATTGTAAAAACTTTTCAAATCTTAAGTTTTATTTCTAAAATGTTGTCAATAGTATATATTATTGTCATCATTTTATTATTTAAATCATTAATTTTTGTCTAAATAAAATATGTTCAATGCATTGTTATGTGAAAGTGGTTTAGATTATGTATTTGTTCGAGTTATAAGTAAATGCAAATAATAATTTTTGTCAGAAACATCTGCATGCTTTCAAAAGAAAAGTAAAGATATTGAATAAATATGCACCGAAAACCATGTAGAAAAGAATGAATTTTATTTATATGCAAAGTTCTATACAGTATATAAATATATAAAAACACTTACTATTTTTGTATAGAATTGATAAAATTATCATTTTGAGTTGTCAATAAATATTTTTATAATTGTATAAAAATTATTAAATTATTAATAACTCATCTAAAAGTAGAAATATAATTATAATGATGCGAATGTTCATTTTAAAAGTTAGGTTTTACTTTTGTTATATATAACAGAGGAATCATATGGCAATCGGTCAAAAATGACCCCTGAAGATTTTTACATTTTGGACTCAGAGACATAGAAATGTCGAGAAATGCAAAAACAAAACTTTGAAAATTTTTTCTGTTTGTATGGATGTTTGTGTGTATAGGGGAAACGATTTTGTTCGCTTTCTTTAATGCTTAATAACGCTTGTATTTTTTGATTGATGTCTGTTACACGCACGGCTCGATGACGGCCATATTGAATGTAACTCCGAAACTGTAAATAGGAAATATGTCACATGACCTTTGAAGGGTGGTCATGTGACATATTTAGTGTCAGAATTTCACAAGGAATTGATTGCTGAAAGATTTTACTGACCTACCTCAAACGGTTAGAGTTATGAACGATACATGATGTATTCAATGTACAGTACCGTACAGTACATTCTTTGGGTGCATTCTATATTTTGTAGCGGGGTGTTAAGTGACTTTCTTTTCCACCCTGTATTCTAAAAAACACAAGTTTTGTCATCCACAATACGTTAGTCACACGCTAACAACGGAACGTATCTTCTTAAACTTAATACAGTTCCTACATAAAATCCTTATACTGAATAAAGTCAAAGAAGTTAAATTTAAAACAGAATATTGTGTTGTAATTAATAAAGTTAGTTTAAATTGAATTAAATTTGAACAAATTATCAATTAAAGTTAATCTAGTTTATTTTTATGTTAAAACATGTATATAGTGCCTCCCCAATAAGATCTGAAGAATCTATTTATCTATTCTAATCCGCTTTTCAAGACAAATTATTATTATGTTTGCAATTAAGTAGACTAATTGGATTAAAACAAAATTATTCTACGTGAATTGTTTGTTGTACAGTACGTGTTTTTATCATCAAAAACGAGCATTAATAAAACATTAAACGATGATCTGTAATTTATAAAATAAGCTTACGTCTCATTAAATATAATAACATTAAAATTTAAAATCTTTGAAAAGTTTAATAATTTATAACAATAATGATTAACTTATGATTAAATCATTGTGCTTTTTATTAAGTGAAATGTTAAAACAAATGTAAATACTGTAACATTGCTATTGATGAGCTAAAATATTGAGAACTTTAAATATGTTTAAATATATTAAATATCGTTTAAATTATACTAACGTGTTGTTTCATTCCGTAGCTGAGAGATTTAAAATTAGATAGAAATTTTATAAATTTAATGTCTCAAATACATTTTCTGACATCTTAATTTATTTTTTAAATAGTCAATTTGTACAATTCATTATAGATAGGCTGGATTTAAAAAAAAAAAAAAATTTAAAGAGGTTTTGATAAATTTCTATCATTACTTCATTTTCTATTTATAAAATTAGATATTTTCAATTCTATAACATTTAGAAAATTATATATTATTTGATTAAAGTTTATAAATTTTTATAAAAATTATAAGTTCTAAAATAATTAAATTATTTTAGAAATTTTGAAAAGTTTATTTCCATTTGATTTACATTTTCAAAAAGTTTAGATTTCAGATAATTTAAGATGAGTAATGTAAAAATAAGCAATAATTATTTGGTTTTTATGAATTTAAATAATGAATGATATATATTAAAACTACGTTGTTTTTATCACTTGTATAGATTTAAACTTTGTATAGATCTATATTTAAAGTTCTCTCTACGATGCAAATTCATTTTTCTTTTTATTTATTCCACTATAACTGCATTAAAAAAAGGGAAATTATTGAGAAAAACACTTAGAAGTGTACTGTACATAGAAATTTTATGTGAACAGTAGATTAATAAATTACAAATAACGAAAATACTTTATTCAAACAATAGTAAAGCAGTATATTATTTTGTCTAGTCTTCTTGTTTCTCGGTTATTTATCGCATCCGGATATATAACATTGTTCTCGTAAACGTATTAATAAATTATTCTATAGGATTCTATAAGATATGTCAATGTCACATTTTCAAATTTAGTTTGGAATTAAAATAGACTATTGTGAAATTTTTCATTTTGTCTGTTGCGGAGTTTAGAAATCTTCAATAAAAGAAACAAAAACGTTTTCTAAATGACAATGACTTGTTAGTATTCGATTCATACTGTTAATGTAAGACGAATGTTTAATCATATCGTCACGTTTCTGTATCATTATAAATTCTATAGACGATGAGGTATGATAAAAAGACAAAGCCATGATAGCAGCTAGCTGCCTAAAGCTAAATTACTTATCCGGTTATTAAAAGACCCAGAAGCATTTTTCCTTCGAAAATTCGTTCCAGTGAATTTATCTTTAATCTGATATAATCGTAACTCTTTTATCGCTGAAGAATCCAGGAAGTAGTTTTCGTTTCTCATGAGTATTATAATAAATCTTTATATTTAAGTATAGATTTTTGTTTTTATACCTTTCCAAAAATGACCTTCCAAACGACCTTGTATTCTTTACCCTTTTTTTTTTCCTTTTTTTGTCATAAACATTAACATTTCACTATTCATAGAGCTCATCTATTCGTGAAAAGAGGAATTTTATCTTTAAAAAGTTGATCTTATCGCAACTTAAATTAAATGATATCAAATTAATGTTTTGAGATAAAAATAAAAAAGTAGGAATTTATTAAAATTTCCCATAAAATTGTTTAAATCTCTGTGAAATTAAATTTCTGAGAGAATAACACAAAGGTATATTATCATTTGTTTCTACAAAATAATAAAGAAATTTAAGAAGAAAAAAAAAATGAAAAATTACGATTTTTCTTTGTGAGAATCTTATTAGTTTCATTTATTCATTTTCTGTGGCAGAAATATAATTACAGTCATTTATTACTGTTCGGTCTTTGTTTGGATAAATAAGAGTAATCATTTACTTTAACAAAGTTGACATGTTGAAACATCTTATAAAAATGAATGAATGAAATTCTTCCATACATACTTAAAAACAATTGAAATAAACAGTGATATTTAATTATTATAACTAGTTGCACATCTCGCAATTAATAAAAGAAAATGTGATAATGGTTTTATATATTTTATTTTAATATATGGCATTTTTATTTATTAAATTTAATATGATGGAAGATGTCGATATGTATTATTAAAATATTCTGCGATCATAAATTAAGATAAAAGAATTATATAGACTAAATTGACTTTTGTTATTTCATATTATTATTTGATAATAATTAAAATATAATCAATAAAATGAATTCTACAAATATTTAAATTATATACATTTTATACACTACACTACGCTTCTAGGAAAAAGAAAATCAAAGTATAACTTAAAAATAACTTTTTAAAAGTTTATAACATTTCTTATTCAAATTTATTTTTACTTGTCAAATTAGTTATTTAAAATATATCTATTTTAAACGGGGATGGCTACTCTTTAGGGACACAGGAAGGCCTGGCCTCAACAATAATTTTATCAAACAAATCGAATTATTTTCTAACAAAAAGCATTCTGATTAAAAAATTATTTAGGTCTTTTTTAAAAACTAAATTATTGTTATAAAAATGCGAAACTACAAGACATATTCTATACGAAAATAGTATATTTATTATTGTACTCTACTACACTTGAAGACAACCCATAAGTAAATAACGGGAGGATATACATAATGCTGCTAGTTGCCGCACTAGTACACTGAGAATGGGGACCGTACGAGCCTGACCCCCGTTTCCATTATACTCTTAATTGTTTAATGTGGGAGTGCGCGCTTCACAACACATTTTACAACTTTCTGTGGTCAATTTTTTTTATATTTTATTTCGTGATTTAAAAATATATACTAAATTATTTGTTTATGAACTGTTTTTATTCATTGCCTTGCAGATATTTTATTTATTGAGTTTGTTTTAATTTTAATAAATGCCTCTTAAAATTTTTCCTCAGTTTTCATCATTGTTCATTTCACTACATTATCGATACTATTGCTTACTGTAGTTATATATTTTGAATCTGTCATCAAGGTATAATTCGTAACTTTGCTAATTAATATCGTAAAATCGTATAAAGAAATAAATAAAGCATCAATTGTAAGCATATTTATTTGTTTTATTATTTTAAAAAATCTAATATTAATCTAACTTAATTAATAACTTTTTTATTCTGGCCCATCACTTTTTTGGGTCTACAAGACTCCAATGATTCTAAATAAAATCATTATCAAATCTTTGGCAACTTGAAAATACAAATATCAAGTTTAGAAAGAGAGTAACCTTCTTCGGGTATAAGTGAAATTCCAAGAAGAAGGATTTCATTTATTTATTTATTTTTAATATTCTAATCGAAACATTTATAAGGAATGACAACTATGTGATAATGTTAAATACAACAACGAATGTTGTGTGAGCTTTCATTGTTATTCAAATTGCATGTATGACGAAGGGCAATGGACGATGAATAAGAGAGTATGAGGATTAACATACATTGACTTCTCTGTTGGATCGATAGAAATTTAAACTCGAGACACGTTTAGCATGGCAGAGATTCGTGATAATTTTCACTATACAAAATGAAATACAGATCTATTAATGTAAATTATACTTTTATAGATTTATTTTTTTAAAGTTAAAAAAATGTTCGAATAAAGAAATTATAAAATATTATTTCATTTATTTATTATACTATATAGACCTATATTAATATTTCATTTATTAATATATAAAAAATATATATTAATTTTTATCTTATATATATTAAATATTAATTTCATTAAATATTTTAATGAAATAAATAGGAATGATTGCAAGAATCATTTTAATTTTATCATTTAATTATAATTACATTTAATTTTTAAATTAGATAATTTGATTTAAAGTTTGCAATTTATCCTATATTTTCATCTTGCAATTCAAATTAAGTATTAATTTCACTAGATTTTTATATAATACTCTTAATTACCTTTATTTTATATTCTCTAACTGCATAATTGAGAAATAAATACAGTTAGTTTCTTTTAAAAAATGCATTGCTTTAATAATAATAAAATAAACAAATATGCCGTTTCTCGATTTATCAATTTTTAAATAAATTATACGAAGAAGCCATTATTTGATTTTATATAAATATTATATACATTTAATTGCTCTTTGGAGAAAAAGCTATAGCGAAAAGAATTTTTAAATTTTTTTCCGAATTAAAATTAATTTTAATAAATATAGTCATTACTATCATAACTAATTTTATATGTAATTAATTTTATAGAAACAATTAATAAATAGTTAATTAGTTTATTCGATTGTTTATTGATTAAAGAACTCGAACATTGTATCGACATTGGCTATTCGAAGGCGTGGATGAAAGTGTAATTCAGTAGTTGGTTGAATGACCCTCTTTCAACTTATTGTATACGATGATCTATCACAATTAAATATTTATATCCGGAATAAATAAAAAGTGGAATGACCCGATTTGTTTTGATTCAGAATATAATAATAAAACTTACATAATTTTTACTTATCGAAAACAAGTTTTCTTGAAGAAAAATAGCTTACTTAACCAGAAAAAGTAGTGAAAAATTATCTTTAACTACTATCCAGTCTCAAACAGTTTTAGTTTTTATTTTTTCCATGTTAAAAGAGCATTTTATTTCTAACGTTTCGAAAACAATCTTTATAATCTTTTAAATATTTTTGATAATACTAAATTTAATTGTTACTATCAACACGTTTCCACCACTCAAAGATAATATCAAATTTAGACGACTTAAGTCATGCTTCTTCTTAATCTTGATTTAGAAATAAATCAATTTTTATATTTTAACAAGTTTAGAAAATAAACATTTTGGAATAGAGAAGTTGAAGCTTGAACATTTTATTATTCAGAATGTTTTCATGTTAATGTTTTAATTATTGAAGTTTAAAGCGAATTATAGAAGTGAAAAAAATTTATAAAATGTCCTTAAAAATTAATTTAATGAAAATATAAAATCTGTAGATATAAATTACACAAATGAAAATTTATAATATTAACTACTAATTAATTCAAAATTCTCTTAAAAGTGACTAAAAGAATTTAATAATAATATTATAATACAATATTACTAAATAAAATACAGTAATAATATTGATATTTTTATTACTTTTATTACCGAATTATCAAATAATGTTTTCAAATTTCTAAAATTTAAAATGAAAACAGGAAAACAAAAAACAAATAGGCATCAAGCAAAGATAACCTCAAGTTCTTTTTTAAACTTCATTTTGAAATAACTTCTAAGAACTTTTCTCCATTGGGAATAGACTTCATTAAAATTTATGAAATTAGAAGGGAGATCCATTAGGAAATTTACATTGCTTGAATTCCATTAGGCATTTTGTTTTCTTGTAGACTTAAAAAGAAATAGAATGTCTTTCGAATAAATCAAATAAATTTCATTTCATGCTCGTGAAAGAAAATTTTTTTTTTATTTTGAATGGAGTGCTCTTAATTCAATTGTTTGTTGCACACTCACATTTATATTTACTAGTTTACAATTCTTATAGATAAATTCTATACAATATAACAGATTCAAAAATATTAAACTAAATATAAAAGCGTAATAAGTTTTTTAATAATCTTAAAATTCCGTTTAATTAATCTGAAACTTAATTTCAATCTCTAAATTCAAAAATGGTTATATTTCTTCGTCGAGGAATTGAGAATCCATTTTTTCTGCACATGTATCATAGAAATATTTTATTATANACTACAAGTATTCATTAATTAATAAACAGATTTAAAACTGATAAAAATTATAAAATAGTATTACAGTAACTTTGTACAAATAATTTATTTATTTATTTATTTTTATCTGAATTAAATCATAGATTACAACTTTACTAATTCATTAAAGAATATTATTGGCCATGTAATTACATTATAAGGCGAGATATCTTGTTTCCTTTTCCAAAGAAGTACTTAGAGCGGTCGCGTGTACTTCTATACAAAGATCCATTATTCTTTCGATAAAAGCACATTGTTTTCCTCATCAAAAATGTACACTACATAATATAGACTTTCAATTCATTTATAAAAATTCGTTCTCTCAATCACTCTATTAAAAAAACGTAGTGTGAATAAACGAAAAGTATAAACTAAATAATTTATCTTATAAAAAGATAAACAGCCAAATAAATTGAGTACGGTATTAAATCATTTCAATTATAAGCTAAATAGTTTTTAACAATATACTGTAGTTACTTTCTAATTTTATAATTTGAACTACAGGTAAGATAGATCGTTATGATGAACACTGACCTAATTTAGACATCAAACTATTGCTATTAAGATGTTACGCTAGATAAATACAGTATAACGTTATCGTAATTAGTTGTAACATAAGGTTAATCTATCGTTGAGATGCATGACTCAACACCAATCGGATAAATCCCACGGGTTCAAACTGTTTTTTTAAAATATATATATATATCTTCTGAGAAAACGGAAAAAAGTGACCAGTTCAGATAAATTGTGTGTGACTTGCCTTTGGGATATGTTACATTTCCACTGTGTTTTTTCAACAAGTAGTTTTACTTCCCCTAAAATTCTCGTAACAAACTGCTATCGTTTAGTTGTGGTATAAAAACTATACATTTTCCAGAATGAGTGAAAATCGGCTGATCGTATTATGTAAATTGTGAATTTGTACACAAATTTTTTTTGTTTCTCTTCTTTTTCTATATTTGCTCAAATAACTTCATTTTTTGTTTATCACTAGCTTTAAACAACTTTCCTTGCTGCTGTGTCTAACATGTAATCTATTTTAATTTCTATCGGTTTCTCGGTTCTGAATTCTATTCTTTAAAATTTTAATTTGCTTTATTCATTACATACCTAACATGACTTTTACCACCGAGGAAATAAAGGTGGGTTTTTATCAATTTCTATGCCTACATTTCAGCAAGAAAATGTCGCATGATGTCAATTTTTTAGGTATTGAAGCCTGAATATCAGATAACTGCACGTTTACCAAAGTAGATGATGTAAGAGCGTAAAAATTAGAAATGAATATCACCGGAAGCACTTTCAGTAAAGTAAATCAAGCATCTGAAACGTGAAGCTGATATCCGTGCTCCTAAACTAAATGGATTGTTTAAAATACTTTAAACCAGAACTGAGCAATTTGTTGAAATTTTTCCGACAGATGATATTTGAATAAAATAATTCTTCATTTACACTCAACAAGTTAAATTCATCTTCACAATTTTATAGAATCTATAGCAACTGTAATCGAACAGAAAATACTAATATTTGCTATTTGAAAGTAAGGTATAGTAGGCCTAAAATAGGAATCCGCCTTTATTGATTTGTTAATGGTCTAAAAGAAAAGTGGTGCATCTTTTAATTTATTCTTTTATTTTATTCTATTTTCATTTTACCGCATATTATAAAACTTTGCTGCAAATAAATATTTATATGAGTAAAGGTTATATTCAGCCTGTAGAAAGCCATTTTTTGCTGCAAAGCTTTTGATATCCTGCTATGGTCTTTCCACAGAAGTGTAGATTTCATCCTGATTTATTTTCCACTGTTCAAAATGATGTAAATAATGAAACAAATAAAACCAATTACAATGATTTTGACTGGTATATGTACTAGTCTATACGTGTACCATGTACAAAGATATGTCTATATATTTTGATTCATGCTTAATAGGAAAATCTAAAAGTGATTTTTAAAATCAGGAAGGTTTTCTAAGAATCACCTGTTTTAATACCATTTTAATTCTATAAGTTCGAAGTACTCGGAGATGCTCATAATACCTACGAATTAGAAAAAATTTTTAATGAAAATAACACTTTAAAAAGTTCAAAATACGTTTTATTTATTTTATACATTACAATAGTTTATTTTATTGTATATACGCACGGTACATATATATTACAGTATATCTTATAATAATTATATAGACATCAATCATTACTATACTAAAAGAAAGTTTGTTTTTAATATGTAAAACATGGATAGACAAGAATTCATTAATGTATTAAAATGCTATCACGCAATGTACAGTGCACTAGCTTTACAGTGAAGAAAAGTCAATATGTAGTAACTCCATTAACTTTTTTCCTTTTTTTTTCCTCCTTACATTTTAACAAGAAGAATCTTATTCAAAAAGTTTAACAATAGAAACTCCATTTCTTTACGTTCTGCTACTATTCTGCTACAAAAATGATTATTATTTTTAATTTTTTTTCCTTACAAGCTACTGTAGAGAAATAAATGCATACTTACATGCTAATATTTTACTTGAAACACGGCTGAAAACAAATCATAATTTAAGGTAGAATATTTCTTTATATTTAATTATTATAAAGTGAATGAATGGCGTATAAAAAATTTTTGTATAGTTTTTCATTATGCATAACTTGTTAATGTTTGTAATGCCATAAAAATATAATGTAATAAAAATAACTTTAAAAATATAATGCATAATTTATATTACTACCTAAAATTTCATAACAATGTTTCGTTGTATTTGAAGTGTTTAATTGATATAATATTTAAATCTTTGTATTTATGCTACATTTTATAATTACATTTTATTATTTATATAATTAATCTTTAATAGATGATAAAAACTGAAAATGTTGTTCATTTTTTATACACTGTTTAGTCAGATTAATTTTTATCATTTCAATGCCATGAGTATATAAAGAGTTGTGATGAGTCATCATGGTTTACTCATTGAAAAATATTTATATGGATATATGATCTTTAATTATTCTTAGTGTTTTAACCTGATTTATTAGTCAAATACTTATTTTCGGTTTATTCTATGAGTATTTAAAAATGTTAATTTATAAATCTGAACTTACTAATACAAAACTTCAAAACTTTGTCTTCTTATTACAATAAATTGAATTTTGCTTTTATATGAATTTTTAAATGAATATAAAATACAGGAATTTACAAATTATATAAATTAAAATTATTATTTTAAATACATTTTGCTTTTATTTAAAATATATTCTATTTAATACTCTTATAGAACTTTAAACTTAACAACTTAAATAATTAAACTTGTATAGACCTAATTAATTTATTTTTATATCAATAATGATTTAAACTTAAATAAATGAATATATTTAATTAATTATACATTTTTCGATTATGTACAATTTGTTTGTCGTGCTAAATGCGTACAAGTATTCATTAATTAATAAACAGATTTAAAAATGATAAAAATTATAAAATAGTATTACAGTAACTTTGTACAAATAATTTATTTATTTATTTATTTTTATCTGAATTAAATCATAGATTACAACTTTACTAATTCATTAAAGAATATTATTGGCCATGTAATTACATTATAAGGCGAGATATCTTGTTTCCTTTTCCAAAGAAGTACTTAGAGCGGTCGCGTGTACTTCTATACAAAGATCCATTATTCTTTCGATAAAAACACATTGTTTTCCTCATCAAAAATGTACACTACATAATATAGACTTTCAATTCATTTATAAAAATTCGTTCTCTCAATCACTCTATTAAAAAAACGTAGTGTGAATAAACGAAAAGTATAAACTAAATAATTTATCTTATAAAAAGATAAACAGCCAAATAAATTGAGTACGGTATTAAATCATTTCAATTATAAGCTAAATAGTTTTTAACAATATACTGTAGTTACTTTCTAATTTTATAATTTGAACTACAGGTAAGATAGATCGTTATGATGAACACTGACCTAATTTAGACATCAAACTATTGCTATTAAGATGTTACGCTAGATAAATACAGTATAACGTTATCGTAATTAGTTGTAACATAAGGTTAATCTATCGTTGAGATGCATGACTCAACACCAATCGGATAAATCCCACGGGTTCAAACTGTTTTTTTAAAATATATATATATATCTTCTGAGAAAACGGAAAAAAGTGACCAGTTCAGATAAATTGTGTGTGACTTGCCTTTGGGATATGTTACATTTCCACTGTGTTTTTTCAACAAGTAGTTTTACTTCCCCTAAAATTCTCGTAACAAACTGCTATCGTTTAGTTGTGGTATAAAAACTATACATTTTCCAGAATGAGTGAAAATCGGCTGATCGTATTTCTTAATGAATAATTTAATATTTTAATATGAATATTTGTTATTCAATGTCTGAATCTAACAGTTTATCATAAATATATTCGAAATAATTTTGTTTAATTTATAAAATACATTGACTCTTTAAATATATATATATATACAATATTTATATAAATAATATAATAAAAGTACTTTCTAATTTAACTGAAAATAGTTACATTGAACCTTCAAGGGTAAAATTTAATTACAGTAAACAAAATCTTTAAAGTATTATTTATAAAAATTCATATTTCAAAATAGGTTTATTGAATGGGCTTCTGTTTACAATTCGTGTTTCCTAAAATTTGGGTCCATGACCTAATCGAAGTGTATAATGACCGAACAATTGAAATGATGCAAATACTAACAATGATTTCCATACCATATATGGTGCCTAATACATGTGTAATAACATAGTCAGCCAAGCTTACATGATTAATGATAAATCGAATGTAAGTCCATCAGTTAACATTAAGTAGCGCTGTTTGGAAAGAAGTAGAAAAGAAATTTGTCACTGGACACTGATCACGATGATCTCTTGTTAATCCTTTACTATATTTTATTACTCACGGAATTGTTTTCCTGGAATTGTCTAAAATTGATTTCATAAAATTATTCATAAAAGCACGAAGATTGTATGATAACTCATCCATGGAAGAATATTATTTACATTCTTGCGTTGATTGTACTTTTTTCTTAATATTGATTCTGAATTTCATGCAATTTTAAAAATATATTTCTTTCAAAATTCTTTAATATATTTCTTTTATGAATTTTTAAATATAATATTTTAATAGTAACTATTTACATATTAAATAAAAATGTAAGCTATTCATTAATGATTTTATATTTGATTTTATTTATTGAAAATCTAAGTAATGACAGGTTTTAATCACGGAAAAAATATATTTTGCTAAGTAAATACTTTTTTAAAATGTTTTCTATTTTTTCAATTATTAGATACTTTCTTTACAAATTCATATTTTTAAATCTTATTAAAGTACTTTATGTAAAAAATTTCAAATACGTTCTTAAACAAACTAGCCTATTTCTCTGTGTACTTTTAAAATTAAATGTAAGGCCAATAAAAGAAAATAATGAACTTAAGTTCTTATTGTTTTCATTTATGTTTTTTATATCTCTTGTTTTAATTGTCAATAATTATCCATTCTTATTTTATCCTATAGTTCATAAATCTTATTTTGTGACTTTTGTTAAGTTAATAAACTTAAGTTTATATAATGAAATTTTTTTACTTTTATCTTTAAAAAGTTTTTTAAGTTTCAATATTTTAGTTAACAAATTAATTACGGGTACTAAATCTTTAACTGAATTTTATTTTAATTTATTTTTTCTGTTAGTTTAAGCTTCCTTGTTTACGAATTATAAAGCTATCTTTTTTGTGATTTCTAGTGTGTTTTATTTGTTACCTGAATAAAGCGTAGAATTTTCTTGCAATTAGATTAATACACNTATTCTTCAAGTAATTTCCATTGAGCTTCAATAATTCTTCACTTAATTACAGTATATAAAAATCAGTTTCTTTTCACTGCTTGACATTTTGTTGTTTATCCTTTGTAAATGTGTAAATTACGATTCTATCTTGACTTGTTATTTTTATCCTGAATTGTTGTTGATAGGATTTTTAGTGTTTACTCGATAATTTTTAAATTATCTCCTTACGTTAGAAGCCATTTTAAAGCGTTAGTACATGTCATGAAATGTATAATAAAAAAATAATAGCCTTGAAGCTCATCGAGAACTCCATAAAAGAATCCTCAATAGCTCTTTAACTCAATCATTGCTGCCCTTAGAAGTGGTCAAAACATTCAACAAAAGATCTTACAGACATTCCAATGCCATGTTTGAGAGGGAAAGTCGAGATTGAAAGAGGCCAACAATTTTCTTCTTCGAACTTCCTGCACGGCTGACCTACTGCCCGAAGCTTTTATTTAACTAGGGTCATTGACTCGCGTCACGCACACTTCACGGAAGGCGTGGAATTGTGGATATCTCTAAGATATGCAATTAAATCTCGTACCGAGTAATTGTGTACGGTCGCTACTCGGTAAACAATGAAGTTAAATTATCTGTTAAATCTGCAGACAGACATTGACTTAATTTCCTACTTCGTGGATTTTATTGTATGGAGGCGGGCATCAATTGTTTTCTACCTATAATTCACAATTCTTTTTCTTACAACCTGTTTTGATAATTATTTTAAAACGAATTCGAAAGCAAAAAAAAGTCTTTTAGTTTTTGTATTTTAAAATTTTATAAATCCTTTTACACCTAAGTTATAAGAGTAAATTAAAAAGTTGAGAAAAAATTTTATATACCTAATGTTTTAATTGATGGTATGTCTTCTTCTAAACAATAACAACCTTACTCTTCTTCCCCTTCTACCACTATACTGTATTTATTTAGTACAATAAAGATAAAGTTTTACAAACAAAATTTTTATTCTTGTATCTTTTTTTAGGATGGGAACGGATTAATTGAACATCAGTTATTTATTATGAGACAAANGGTACTAAATCTTTAACTGAATTTTATTTTAATTTATTTTTTCTGTTAGTTTAAGCTTCCTTGTTTACGAATTATAAAGCTATCTTTTTTGTGATTTCTAGTGTGTTTTATTTGTTACCTGAATAAAGCGTAGAATTTTCTTGCAATTAGATTAATACACAAAGCGCTTAATTTAATTTATTTAGTCCTGTTTTGGTAAGAATGTACGAAAACAAATCTGTGATTTTGCAATTAAGTTATTGTGTGGTCGAACTAGTTGTTTTGTAGAGTGGTATTTACCTGTTTGCGACAGATAAAATCTTTCTGAGAAAAATGAGAACCGAACTATCCGAGAAACCAATACGAACTTGAGGAATAGTCAAGTAAGGCGTCATTGAGTCGCTGACACAGGTAACGTGGGTGTTCTCGAACAGACCATGCGACTCTGTGCAGATGAATCAGGCAAAGCTCTCTCCGTCTTTCCGTGGCACAGTTCCAGTTAGGATTAGTAAGAGCCTAGAGGCATTCTAGCGAGGTTCGTGAACTCATTCGCTCGGCCGTTCGTCGTCATTCGGTCTCCGGTTGTGGATACGTCAAGTTTCCCGTTCTCTCTGTCGCTTCTGTTTCGGATTACAGCTTCCATGTCGTGACTCTGTGTGTTGTTGTGTCGTCCATCTGAGGATTTACTTCAATACATGAAGCTGCAGGAATGTAGTCTCTCCCTTCTCTAACATAGTTAGTGTTTATATTTATAAATTTATTATTATTTTCTTTCCTTTATTCTATTAATCTAATCTATTTTAATTTAATTATGTAGAAAAATTTAATATAGTCTTATTCCGATTATTTTTTAACGCGTTAGAGGAATTAACTATTTGCTAAAAATGATTTATATTAAAATAGAGTGTTGTTTCCCCAATTGTTAAGTTTTAAACAGATTTATTGATACAAACAAGCGGGTGTAAACAAAGTTTTCGGAAACTGTCACAATCTTGAATAGATTTCTAAAAGTAAAAAAACATTTATCTTCTTTTTCCTAGTTAATGTAAAGTTAAGAAAAAGAAAAAGAAACAAATTAAACTGCGTGTTTACAGCGTGCCCTCTTATTCACTGTAAGATGTGACATAAATTATCAAACCTGTTTCCTTACGGATGCCCAATATATATAGCAACATGTCCCACAACTGTATACACGGCTTATTATGTCGACGAGATATGCCTGATTGACTTCACTAACCAGTTTTTGAACTGTTAAGTTTATGCAACGGTGTATGACATGCACGCTGTCGCTATCTCAAGCCGTACGGTGCACTTCTTATTCTTTCCTTTCTTTTTCGCTCCTTTTTTGCATTCGTTTTGTTTCTTCCTGAGAAAAATAGACAATGATAAACGTTTCTTTATATAATATTCTTGTAAATATCAACATTTAGCATTGAACTCTCTAAAAGTGACTACTAAGATTAATCAACTTTAGAGAATGACAATCTATTAAGAACATCTTTAATCACTTGGTCATGTTTTAGTTATAAATTAAATTATCATTTATTTTCGGATTCTAATCAAGAAAATTAATTAAGATATAACCATATTAATTATTAATATATAAATATTTCCAATTAAGGCTGGTATACACGGTAAGGAAATCCTCAAAGGATGTGCTTAACAGACGAAAAAAACTCGGATATAACTGGCTGGATCGAACATAGTAATTTACAAAACTTATTAAAATATCTTCCAACGTATAAAGGATTATTTTTATTTAAAAATGGATGGATAGAAATAAAAATCACGGTTAATCCTCAAAGGATTTCCTTACCGTGTATACCAGCCTTTAGATATAAATAAATAAAGTTTAATAGACATGTAATGTTAAACAAATAGTATTTCTAAGTGAACTTTAGGCGATAATGAAATATTTAATTCTTATAATTGTCATGAGTAAGTATTGTATGGATCTCTATTATAGATTAATAGAAAAGTAAAGGATTCCACTTGTCGGAAGCGAGTTACAAAACGGGAGAATCAATGTTAGTCACGATGTGGACAAGTGTTCACTGAGTCTCCTTGATGTGTCCGCTAATGGTGCATTGTCTTCTTTCAGCCAAACACCTTCGTTTCTAGTGATACCTGTAAATTATACAATGTCACGAGAATAGTCCAAAAATCTGGAACATATTCATTAAATTTCATGCTAATGTGTTTCTTTTTGTAACTGATAAATACAAAATGTTCGAATGTTAAGAAAAATTCTTTGTTCAAATGAAAGGTTTAATATTTTTATAATTGTGAATACTTTAATGGTTCTTGTTTCTTACCAGTTTTTATTTTTTTAAACTAAGTATTACAAAGTAAATTTTCTAAATTTAAAAATCTTAATCAATTGCACAAGATTCAATAGTTTAACATTATATGATAGTTCGATATTAATCGTTTATTATAATTAAATTAATTAAAAGTTAAAAAATAAAAATCAAAATAGAAAAAGTTTATTACTTCTTTCANAATATATTAACATTTCTTATTACTAAATGTTATAAGAATATTACGATATTTTATTTTTTGCAACGATATTGTCATTGCAACAAAAGCGAAATAGTTATGGTTCAATCAATTCAAATAGGGATGCGTAATGCAGTAGCTTCATGCAAATAGTTTACAGACGAACCATTTTATATTTTCATTACATCAGTAATGTTTATTCATAAATAATTGATAGGAGCGGCTAATAATGAGTCTATAAAATAAAAAATATATCAAATATTATTGAAGATGCGTATAAAAAGTTTATTATGTATAGTCATATATGCATTTATATATTAAACTTTAATCAGTCAATTAGGTGGATAAAAAGTAGTTTTCTAAGTTTTAAATAATGAATACCGCATTATGTGCATAGTAGATATTTTATGCATACACGCAATTGCCACACTTACAATTAGTATTAGACAACTTAGATATTTTAACAGAATTTAAGTGTATGGAATTCTTCGTAATTCGAAAGTTTTAAAACAGTTTTATTTCTTTTTTATGTTTTAAACTATTATCTTAATTCAATTTTTAATTATGATTTGTTTTAATAATTCTTTCATCTGTGACATATTGTATTAAAATTTGATAAAATTAATCCGAAGTTAAACCTTATTAAAGTGATATCTGATTAATTCTTGTAAAATTAAAAATATTTTGTATCATTGACATAGATTATATGGTAATCTTTAACGTATATGGATAATTACTTTTCTTCTTTATACTTCTTTCTATTTATCAGTTATGCTAATAAAGCACAACTTTATCATCGTTAAAGGATAATTTTAACATATTTATAAAGTAAATATATTTAAAATTAAATGAATGCGAAAAGAATATTTTTTGATTAATTTCAAATTGTTATTATAATCTTTTCATCTGAGTTTCAATATGACAATGAAAGCATAAATTGAACCGCTTAAAGTTAAAGTCAAATTGAATCGTTAAAGAAAAACTTTAAAATCACCCATATAATAAATTATTTTTGAAGTGCGCTGAGAATACAGATTTGCGAAAACGTGTCACAATTAGTTACGATGAATATGTACAGACAAATGAACTTGAAATCTTTGTTTTCAATAATAAGTTTTGTTTGGAGCTATTTGATTATTCTGTGAGAAATAGATAATCTATTATCAAAGAATGTTTGTAAAATGTCTCCTGAAATTGTTTTTGTGAACAGTTGAGTACTTTTCTAACATAATTAATTTAAGAGCTTTTTTTGCTTGTAACACAAAATTTAGTAGAGCTTTTTTTTTTTTGCTTGTAACACAAAATTTTTGGTGAGGGTCGATGTGAGGTTTCGAAAAGTTGTAGGAGGTCGACGATCAATAAAGTTTGGCGACCCCTGACCTGTAACGATGCAACTTGAATAGTAACGATAACGATATAAATGATTACCTCAGTTAAATACATGAAATGTAGAGTCTAATACAATTATTGTTTTGTCTCCGTTATTTAAAATATATTATTAAATGAGAATAAAATATTTCAAAATGTGCCTGTACATTATGCGTATTTAAAAACTTTAACATAATACGATTCTTGTTACTCCTTTATTTACTATTCTTGTTCAATTATTTTTTGTTATTATTCAACGAAAACAATTATTAAATATAATGTAATAGGTTTAATATGGCAGTAAATTAAATATTTATTTGCATTAATAAATTTAATGCAGATTTCTAGTGAGAAATATATGATTTAACAAAAACGGTGTTAATTAAAAAACATTATTTAGATTGTTATGTTAACATCAATGCTGAAAGTACTTATTAGCGATGGTACATTAGTTTTGCATAAAAACATTGAATTGGTTGAGAGATTTTGAACAAATTTACAAATATAATACTGATAAAAACTTACGTACGAATTTAAAAACTTAAAATATAAAGCAATTAGACCGAGAAATTTCGAATTTTAATTTACAATGTTCTCGGTTCAAAAATTAATTTGCATAAAAAGTTTACATGTGATGTTTCTTATATACTATACCATATGAGAAATATATGCACATATTACGTAAGGAGTGATTTCATTCAGAATTTTTTATATGCAAGCTAATTATTCGTTTTATAAAGCAAAGCTTATTATTTATTCCTAACAACTTTAATATTAAATCATAAAATATTTGTTTAGTCTAATTATTGATATAAACAGCTATATAATATGATAATTACAGATAACTTTAAATAGTTTTTTATATATCATTTATTAATTATACTTATTTTAATACGATTTTCCAACACAACAATAAAACATTTAAGTTTATATTTTAATAATCTCTCTGGTTCTCAACACTCCAAACAGAATAAAGGTAGAATATGAAGAAGGAGTACAAAAAAGCTAAAATTACTTATTAAAATAATAATAATAATTAATGTTATCTTATATTTAATTTCTTATAGAAGAAAATATTTCTCATCGGGAAAAATATTTTTCTATCATAAGAACGTGCAGTACCCCATGTGAGATTTCATACCCTTTATTTCATTCAAATTTAAATTCTAAAAACATTTTTATATAATTTATTGCTTTTAAGCAGTTATAATTAAATAATTACATATATTTTACATTTTCTTTTTTAACTATTGCACGCTACGTAAATTTTATTTTTATAGTTAATAATTGAAGTGTTTTATAATAGCTTATTAAAATTTTTGAATAATTTTAACAAAAAATTATATAAAATTAATTCGTAAATGTAAATAACTCTCATTAAAAATCAGTCAAAATTAAAAAAAAATTTAATTACATTAAATTATAATTATAATCAAATTAAAATTACAGTATCGAAATTAAATTTGTATATTTGATCAATGAAGATTCATGAATTGTTTCAGAAAATTAAGTTAAGAAAAATTAGTAACCGGATATTCAAACAACAAATTATATTTGTAAATATTTTAAATTTAATTTTATTAATTGAATATTTTCAGAACTGAGAATAATAAAAACTTTATCATATTCATAAAATAAAAAATGTATGATATGATTTTTTTGGNCGCCATTTGTGGTTACATTTAGATTTGCAGTCACATTTTCTGAAACCATGCCCAGTACCAAAGGTTGTTTTATTGCTGTTTGACGTAAAGATATTTCTACAGCAGGGACATCCATCTTCTTTCGTTAAAAATCTCTTTTTGCAAACACTGAATTCAGATTTTGCATACAATTGTTTTAAAATACCTGTTTTAGTATCAAGTTTATAAAAGCCATCCTCTGTTTTACTAAGAACCACAGCTAAAATTTCGTGCATCAGTTTTTGCATCAATCTTCTAATTTTTCAAGGTCTTTTTCAGTTTTTATCGAATGTAATACACTTTGTGGTATAATAGAAGAAGACTGGAAGAGTAGAAAAATTAGAGATTCACAAGAGACTGTGATTATGAGATCACAGTCAAATCTTACTCAAGAGGACATTCCGTTATCCTCTGCTTCTACAGAATCACCTATACAAATACAAGAATTTATCGATAGTAATTTTAAACTGCCTTTTATACCGTTAATTGATGATACAGTCACGAAGTATATTCAGTTACTCTGCACCTCCAAGGAATCGCCTCTGCAAATTGAAGAAGCCATCACTGAGTTAGTCTCAACTTCAGCAGAATCGCCATCACAGTTTCGTACGGAGTCTGTAAAGAGCACTATACAAGACATAGTCTGTATTGTTTGCTCAAAAGCAGCATCAAGTGCTAACAAGTGTAAATCGTGTAATATGTTTGTTCACGCAGTTTGTGGTTAAGTAGTTTCTAAAGAGGAAGAGTATGGTAAGAATGTATTGTGCATCATCTGTAAAAAGAATATGGATCAGAAAATACAGCGTGATGAAGCCAAGAAATATTTAGAAAAGCAAGCAAAGAAAATGTTAGCAGTTTCTAATGCAGAACACCCAAACGTCGATGAAGGTTTCGCTGTGAGAATTAAAGTACCCGAAGAAGACAGAGCAAAAACTGATGCACGTTCAATTTTAGCTGTNTGAGAAATTTTCTACTTCAGTTATGGATATTTTTTGTCAGTTTCGTCTATGTAATATACAAGAGAAATATTAAGTAGAATAAAGGAATATCAACTAACTTCATTCAGAAAGCTTTGAAAAATATAGTATTGTACATTGTTAGGATTCAAATAATAAAAAAAATATGATAGACTAAATAATTCAAGTTATAAGGATGAGTTTTCCTGTTAATAAATTGCATTTAATAAAAAGTGTTATCATTATAATAAACTTCTTTTTATTTTACTTTCAATTTTTTTGTCTTTTCTTGAAATTTTCTATTGTTAGTGTGAATCAAAAGACGTCTGAACTGAATAAAGTCATTATATTTTTATTATCTACTTAATTAGTTTATTTAGATATAAATGTAATAAAAAATTTATTAAAATATTTTTTGTCGAATTATATTTAATAACACTTTCATGAAGGAACAATTTTAAAATAAATAGGCATTAAATATATATATAAGTTTATTAAATTTTATAATTTTATCTCTCTTTGCTTCATTATAATTCTAATCAGGGATAAATATTATGGAGAAAGCAGAATAGAGACTAAAATAAAGGTGCTATCACCTTGTTCCATTTTCAGTAAAGAAGAGAAAGGGAAGACAATGCACTGTAAACGACCTCTGTTTTAGTTATATGATATATCGTAAATTTTAAAAATAAATAGTTTCGTGTTCTGGACAAGAATCGCATAACATTGTTCTCAGAATATAATCCTTTTTAAAATTCAGTGTTTCTTTTTAGTTTGTTTATTCGTTTTAAATTATTAGAATTAAATGCAAAAATGAAGTGAAATATTTTTTAGTTTTTACAATTCTAGCTTTATCGTATCGTTTAGAAAGATATTTTGTGAAACATTTTTACATTCATTTAGGAAAGGCATTAGCATTACATTAGTAAAGAAAACTAATTTTTCAAAAATATTTTTAACTTTGCGTTATTATTTTTTTTTATAAAATTATATTCNAACAAAATTTTATTCTTCTTCATTCAAAATAAACAATATTTAAAAGATTATACTTTAATTCAATAATAATTAATTACGAGTTTTCATTTCATTCAACCGTTTTTATAGCTATCAATTCAAGTTTCGATAGTTCTCGAGGTAACTCGGTGCTTGTTATAAAAGTATTCCGTACCATACGAACCATGCAGTCCATAAATATATAATTAGTGGTAGGTTCTCATTGTTTTATGTATGAAAATATCCCGGAAAAGCTACTTGAAATTCTTTTTAATTAATCATTTAAACAACTGTGGTTTGTTTTAAATGAATTAAACTAAAAAGAAATAGTTTAAAACAATTGAAAAATTGAAGGAAATTTTAAACCAAATCAATTCATCATTATAAAATTATAAAGACTTGTTTATTTAAAACACTTATAAATATAAAATAAATAATAAGAAATTAAAATATTTAATAATATTTAGTAATTAAAACTGATTAAAAATTAATTACATTCAAAAATTATGTATTGTATTTCGCAATGCCCAATTTTTTAGTCAGGAAATACGTCAAATTTTTTTTTATTTTAAAATGAACGTTTATTATTTATACAATTAGGTATTAAAAAATCATAAATGAAAGCAATTTTTTTCATTTATCATTAATAATAAATAAAATGAGTAATATTTATTTTCGAGCTATTAAATGTAATAATAATAATTTATTTTCTACATATTTTTTTCATGATAGTTTATTATCGAGATTTCTACTGAAACATTATTTTGACAAACTTCAATTTTGAATAATTACTATAATTTTAATTTATTATCCTATAAGTATCTTGATGCTCAGGACGTCATGATATTTATAATTATAGTAAATACGTGTTGAACACGCAAGATGTGAGTTCAAGTTGCGCTATAACATAATACTATTTAAACAAACAGGAAAATTTTAAATTGAATTTATTTATTTTCATAAGTTAGTTAACATTCTTGTTATTTAAGAAAAAAGTACGAGTAATATGTATCGCATCGTCATATTGTTTTCTTGTAAATTGATGATACACTCCAATGCATCTAACTTTCTCACATATTTATATAAGAAATCCTGTGACAGATACATTATAGTTTGAAAGGTATAAAAGAATAACATAAAAATAATAATGTGAAATTATATGAATAATTAGAACGAAGAAAATCATTTTAATAATTTCGATACACATGAAATTTTGAAAAGCATAATCACGTCAATTTATCATAGACGCTAAATTTAAATAATTTAAATATTTATTTTCTTATAAGATATTTAGATTAACAAATTCATCAATTATCAATTAGGTCTCGTTGCAACAAGAAAGTTTTGTAATATAATATAATTGGCCTACATGTAATATTTTATAATTAATTATGTAGTATAAATTAACGTTTGACGTGATTATCGTAGATGATATAGGTTCTTATCGTGTTAATATTAATAAATGCTTAGCCAAAATAAATACAGAGCTATATAATTTTTCTTATTAATATAGCAAATTGCAAAAAAATATATAATCTTCACTTACTTATCCTTATAATCTAGGCATTGCAAATATAATTATTATTTTTATTACATTTCGCTTATCAATATACAGTATATTCTATAATATATGTTTATTTCCACATCTTATTGAGTCGTTTATAAATATATAATTAAAATTAGTTATTAGAAACTGTTGTTAAAATAGGAAAAATGGTATTTTGCAACCGTTCGATTTTTAAGAACAAGAAGTAAGAAAATGATTATTTTGTTATTTCAGAAAATGTTATCTAAGAAAGTTACGTAAGATGAAATTTAACAAATAGGTTATTAATCCTATTAAGGAATGATAATTAATGCTCGATTCTGAAATCTCGTTCCGTTTTGAAAAAAATTAGATAAATGAATTATGACAGTTTTTCCTTGGGCAATGATTGTCATTTGCTTNTTATAAAAATTAAATGTCTTAAACGCCATTAAAGAAAACTAGTTTTACTTGAATATTTTACGTCAAAATATTGTTTTATTATAAATATAATATCCCGTATTCATAAACGCATGAAATTAATAATGAAGTTTTCATATGTGTAATTTATAAATTTTCAAGAGAAACGTATTAGTCTAGTATACATTTATTTACATTTTATAAAAATTAAATGTCTTAAACGCCATTAAAGTTATCATTAATGTTATAGAAGGATGTGCGAGTTTCTATTGATTATCAAACGTAGAATTAAACTACGAGTTAATTATATCTAAAAAAATATAAGAAAAAAAAATCTATTATCGTAGTGTTTTATCGTGTGAATATCTAGTATGAGAACGAGAAATAGCTGATTGATTATCTGTAAGTAATCGATGATATGCGGATAACCGGAATAGGCCAAGAGATAGTTTAGAAATCACTTTTCACACTTTCTTTATCCAGATTGAAGATAGAGAAGTTAAAAATAAATTTGTAATTTTTTATAATAATAATAATAATAATGGTAATAATTTTTATAAAAAATCAGGGAGCAAATAAATTTATAATTTTAAAATTTCCTGATTTCAATCGTGAAACAAACAAGATGGATGTGGATGTGAAAACTTTAAATCCTGTTAAACATTTTGGCATATGACAGCAAACGTCTAAATGTCGTGACTTGTTTTTGGAAATTCCTATTTGTTTAAAATACGAAACTATTCAATTTTGACAAGGAGTGAAGATAATTTCTTCGATTAAATTCTTTTAACAGGCGTTTAACTTTTTGTTTTTTTTCTTTTCCTCCATGATGGAAAATATAGTAATTGCTAAGTTATTAGAATTAAGTACTGCCTTAAGTAATTTTAATAACTCCTTTATTTGAAAGTATTATGCTATTATAATAATCTTCAAGATAATATATTATTATTAAGAATAATTTATAATTTTATTGCTGTTTTAATTAATTATTTTCAAAATAAATTTTATTTCTGTACTTAGAGTAGAATTGAATATATTTTAACGACGTTTGAATAGTAATATATGATAGTATGGCTATATTATAATGTCATCAAAATAAACAGGGTAATCATAATTAAAAAGTAATAGTTCGGACCTCACCGTAGACAGAACTATTGGGTAAACCAAGTTTGGTATACACTGTTCTGACAAGTAAGTATGCGATTTCGATTTTCGGGAAAAAATTTTACTTCAAAATTCAGCCATTAGGGAGAAATTTGGCGCTGCTGTCTCTTTAATGTATACGGACGTTATACTCAGAATTGTATTTATACCAAATTTGGTAGAGATTTGTCTAATAGTTCTTTCTGCAGATGGTTTACTCTTTAATTATGATTACTCTCTATTTTAAGACGCTAAATACATTTGAAATTATTTCGAAATAAGTACTATATTTATCGGTTTTACATTTTTTTTGTAATTTTTTTGTAAAATAAAAGTACATTGTATTTGTATTTATCAAAACTGTAGTTTATAGTTTTATATATTTATCATATATGTATACTTTGTTGACATTGAAAGTAGGAATACATTTTAAAAAATTTAATATTTTAAATGAAACACACATTATTTTTATATATTAAAAAAGTTATGTTGACTAAGAACAAAATTTATGTCTATTTTTGAGGATTCTACTACATTATTTATCCGGAAAGTAATTATAACAATTACAGGTAATTTTCAAATTTGAGGTACTATCAATAGTTTTGAATTTGTGGNATGAAAATATTATAAGATTTTTTTCATATTTATTAACAACTATTACATAAAAATTAATTCTGCCTTACTGAGTATAATTATTAACAACATTCCCAAAATATATTTATTATGAGACATGTAACTAATTTCCTAAATAATACAATAATATGTCTTATATATTTATTAAGAGACATATAAAAAAGTACTATTTATACGTATTGGGCAATACTTTTTTACTTACGTTTAGACAATATGTCTAAACATAAACATTTTGTCTAAATATTAGACAATATGTCTAATCATTACAACACAAAGATAAGAAAAATGAAAAACTAGACCTTAAATATACAATATTAAGCACAAGTTTTGTACATTAACTTTTTCTTCAGCTTATTCAAAATTCTTGTTGAAAAATCTTAAAAATTATCTTCAATTATAGAATATAAATGAAAACATATAAATCTTTCTTTCGTTAATTCTATGTTTGATTAGAACAATTATGTGTTCTGTTGTTATTTAAACCTGCTCAGATTAATAAGTAAAAAGGATGATATTACGTGACAAGACGTAACATTCCAATTACATGTTTGTAAAGTAGAACAAAATGATTAAAGAACGTTAGCTTGAAATTAGAATTGTTGAACAATATGCAATTAAAATTTTTATGCTTGGAAAACCAGCAAGGACAACATTTATTCTAACGATGATTTAATAAGATTGTTTTGGAATTTATTTAATTATAAATTTGTTACTTAGTTATGCGCTTGTATCGATTAGCTGATTGATTCGCTTCAAAACAGAATATTTACCGTATGAATGGCAAGATATTTAGTTATAGTATTGTAAGTTTCATAGTTACTTTTATTTAAACAACATTTACAGTTAAGTATTAAGAAACATTCTTTGTTGACATAGATCCACAAATAATTCAATTTTTGTCATGAAATTTTAAAATTTAATTTCTTAAAATACTTTTAGATTCGTTGTAAATAGAAGATATCTGATAGTATTGGTTGCTTAAAGGAAGCAGCCTTGAATTTCAGTAAATACACAGATATTTACAATTTAGTAATTAAATGTTGTTCTTAGAATTGATAAATATTCCCTTTTGCTTTTAGAAACGGACCGAAGACTTGGATTAGTAGAAGACATTTTAATTTCAGAAAGAGAATATTGCCATACTCTAAGAAGTGTTTGCGACTTATATGAAAAACCACTTAGGTAAAATATTTGTTAAATCACAATTTAATTAAGTTAAAATTTTCATTTCTTTAGCAAAATAATCAAAATTTAATGATAAATTTGTTATTTTTTAAAATTCTAATTTTTGTTGTTACATTGTAGTATTAACTGTAATATTTTTAATTATAAAATATTACTTTAATTTTTATGTTTATTATTAATTCGTAGAAATCACAAAGCTTTTTACGTTGCTTTATGTTAGAAACTAAGCGTCACTCGCAACGTTAACTTAATGAGATTTATGTTAATATAAACACAAATAAAAAAAAAACTTTTTGTATTTTTGCATGACTAAACTTGCAGTTAGAACTAACATAGTTTTAGTTCATTAAAAATAAAAGTTAGTTTTAGTCTTCCCAAATATAGTTTTAGTACTAAAACTAAAGCTTCTGTATATAAAGACTAAAACTAAAACTCAAGACAAAGTTAGTTAGAACTGACTGAGGAAGCCTACTTAGTTAGGCGAAAGTACTTTTTGTATTTTTGGTTTCTATTAAACGAAATTTTTTATTCGGTTACGTAACCGAATAAAGATTTAGTAACGTTTAGTTTCTATTAGAAAAGCAATTATGCTAACAGTTAATTTAATGACTATTAGAGATCAACTCAAGAAAGTACAAACGAAAAAATCCTTCAAACAATGTAACGTTTATCTCTACAAATAGTAATCTTTATTCTATTTAGTCAACTCAAAAGTCCCACAAGATTTATATTATTATATCTGGCATTGCATGCAATAAATCTTCAGTTCATAAGCTTTTACCGAGAAGGTCTAATCATAATAATTTAGTTTCATATACCATCTTTTATTACACGATTTTGCACTTTAGCTGTAATGTTTTCTCCACCGAGTTACTTTAAGTTTCGAAAAATTTAACTGGATATATTTTAATAAAATGACGACACCCTTTAATTAACATAAGATGGTGTTTGTGACAAAATAAAATCATGTTTTCTTCTCACATAATCAAAAAGGATGTCCACCCTTTTTACGGGGAAAAAATTATTTCTTCTATTATGTATGCCATATTAGTGATATATTTTAATGAGTATAATTTATATAATTCACTAATATCACTGCGGTTGTATAATTATCCGTTATGACAGCATTAATTTATCTTACATCGTACGTGAACAATTTTTAATAATAATTTCCATGATATATAATACATAAAAATTAACAGAAAAGAAACGTATATAACACGCTAAATATTTTATCTGTAATTTCTTTATAATAGCCTATATATTATAAAGCAGTTACAAATACACACATATATTCAGCCAAACCTCTAAACAACGACCACTGACGGGAACATAAAAATGGCGTTTTTTAGAGGTTATTTTAAATGCATTTTTGTTTAAAAAAAATCCTGAAAAATGGCCGGTGTTCAGAGATGGCCTTAATCGAAAATTGGACTGTATTGTATTTTCTCAAGTAACTATTATTATATATAATCAAACAGCTAATTACTTTTTGTTATACTAACAACAAAACTTTTCATTAAGTGCTGTGTTAAGTGCTGCGTATCATTTAATCAAAAATTCAATTAAATACATTTCTTCAACGTTCAATTGATATTTATGCAATATATTTATAGTTTCATATTTAAACCTATTTTGTAGATGAAAATTTAAAAAAAAATTTAATTATTNTGGTTATTACTGTATTATATAAATTGTAATAGATTTTAGAATTCAATTTCATAAGTGCAAAACAAATATACTAAATGACAGTTTTTTCTACAATTTATACTAGAGACTTTCTTTAAAGTGGTCTGTTGTTATAAATATCTTTTTGTATTAACTAAAACCATATCATACTTAGATTAATTTTATGAATAACTTTAGAAGAATATTCTATTAGTATGATTAAAGTAATCTGTCAACGTACAGTCGACCAGATGATCAGATAGGGATAAGTTGGCAACTTACCATCGTGAAGACCTGGGTTCAAACCTTACTAGTCTTCATTATTTATTACGTGAAGCAGATTAAGCCTATATCGGATCTCTCGCATCTTTCATCACATTGGTTTGGTCTTTTATTTTCGCCCTTTATGGGAGAAAATATAATCTATAACACAGCCATAATGAGTAGGTATTTCACGTTTTAATAATGTAACATTTATGAATAAAAACTAAAGTACATTTACGAATGTTACATTATGACAATCTATTAAAATACTGGATATTTTTCCGTAAAAATTTTAAAAAATTTCAATAAAGTAGGCTACTATTTTTCATTTTTATATATTATATTATAAAAATTAATCTGTTTTTGGTTTTGATTTTTGAATTAATTAAATGGAAATTAAGAAAATAAAATACATATTATACCACGATTTTCATTAAAACATAAACAAATAATCGTAATAATAATTTTATTAAAATATAATAATAATTTCATTTATATTTTAATTTTCTTCAGTTTTATTTTCTAAACAAAACATAAAATATTGACGTGAATGGCCTATTAATAGGACTAGTTTCATAAAAGAAAACTAGTTTTACTTGAATATTTTACGTCAAAATATTGTTTTATTATAAATATAATATCCCGTATTCATAAACGCATGAAATTAATAATGAAGTTTTCATATGTGTAATTTATAAATTTTCAAGAGAAACGTATTAGTCTAGTATACATTTATTTACATTTTATAAAAATTAAATGTCTTAAACGCCATTAAAGTTATCATTAATGTTATAGAAGGATGTGCGAGTTTCTATTGATTATCAAACGTAGAATTAAACTACGAGTTAATTATATCTAAAAAAATATAAGAAAAAAAAATCTATTATCGTAGTGTTTTATCGTGTGAATATCTAGTATGAGAACGAGAAATAGCTGATTGATTATCTGTAAGTAATCGATGATATGCGGATAACCGGAATAGGCCAAGAGATAGTTTAGAAATCACTTTTCACACTTTCTTTATCCAGATTGAAGATAGAGAAGTTAAAAATAAATTTGTAATTTTTTATAATAATAATAATAATGGTAATAATTTTTATAAAAAATCAGGGAGCAAATAAATTTATAATTTTAAAATTTCCTGATTTCAATCGTGAAACAAACAAGATGGATGTGGATGTGAAAACTTTAAATCCTGTTAAACATTTTGGCATATGACAGCAAACGTCTAAATGTCGTGACTTGTTTTTGGAAATTCCTATTTGTTTAAAATACGAAACTATTCAATTTTGACAAGGAGTGAAGATAATTTCTTCGATTAAATTCTTTTAACAGGCGTTTAACTTTTTGTTTTTTTTCTTTTCCTCCATGATGGAAAATATAGTAATTGCTAAGTTATTAGAATTAAGTACTGCCTTAAGTAATTTTAATAACTCCTTTATTTGAAAGTATTATGCTATTATAATAATCTTCAAGATAATATATTATTATTAAGAATAATTTATAATTTTATTGCTGTTTTAATTAATTATTTTCAAAATAAATTTTATTTCTGTACTTAGAGTAGAATTGAATATATTTTAACGACGTTTGAATAGTAATATATGATAGTATGGCTATATTATAATGTCATCAAAATAAACAGGGTAATCATAATTAAAAAGTAATAGTTCGGACCTCACCGTAGACAGAACTATTGGGTAAACCAAGTTTGGTATACACTGTTCTGACAAGTAAGTATGCGATTTCGATTTTCGGGAAAAAATTTTACTTCAAAATTCAGCCATTAGGGAGAAATTTGGCGCTGCTGTCTCTTTAATGTATACGGACGTTATACTCAGAATTGTATTTATACCAAATTTGGTAGAGATTTGTCTAATAGTTCTTTCTGCAGATGGTTTACTCTTTAATTATGATTACTCTCTATTTTAAGACGCTAAATACATTTGAAATTATTTCGAAATAAGTACTATATTTATCGGTTTTACATTTTTTTTGTAATTTTTTTGTAAAATAAAAGTACATTGTATTTGTATTTATCAAAACTGTAGTTTATAGTTTTATATATTTATCATATATGTATACTTTGTTGACATTGAAAGTAGGAATACATTTTAAAAAATTTAATATTTTAAATGAAACACACATTATTTTTATATATTAAAAAAGTTATGTTGACTAAGAACAAAATTTATGTCTATTTTTGAGGATTCTACTACATTATTTATCCGGAAAGTAATTATAACAATTACAGGTAATTTTCAAATTTGAGGTACTATCAATAGTTTTGAATTTGTGGTATTATCTGTAAAATAGAACTCCCTAAGCCCACTGTTGTCTAAATTGCCTCAAACCATAAAAGAAACAGGATTTTGGGTGGTCCTGATTAAGCATTCTGCTCTGTTTTTTCGGTGTGTTTTAGTTTGATTTTTAGTATATCTCTCATGTAAGCTACACTGATTAAGAATTTTTTTATACTATCATAAATAAAGCCTTGTAAAAGACTAGTGTTTTTACTCTCTACGCTTTTTTATATAGTTTTTTACATGAAAATATTCGAGACAATAAATAGGCGTATTATATGCAAAAAAGCGTATTATATGCATGTGAATACATTTAGACAAAAAAATTAAATGTTTTTTTGTATAAATAATTTGCTGAGAGACAATGAAATGAGAGACATTTACTATAACGAGAATATTTTTGAGATTTTTTTTCATTTATTTCACGTATTAAAATTTGAATGTAATTATAATTTTAAAAATATAAATTTTTCTCCTTTAAATATAAAATATGATATAAAATTAATGTTTGACATTATTAACGTTAGAGTTAATTATTAATTTACGTTTTGATTTTATTTCTTGGAAATATCTTAAAATTTATTATAGACATTTTATGAAATCATCATGCTTATTTCTTTTTATTCTGAAAATTTAACTTAAAGTCAACATTGTTTTTAATTAAATATCCACCAAATAATTATGTGAAATATATTTATATATATAAATATCTTTACCGACGTACATGATAGATGTTAAAAAGGTTTTTTTGAGTTTGATAAAGCGAAAATTAATGATATTCGTTTAGGTTACGGCAGTTAGGTTCGAGAGATTGATTACACTGATTATATGATCTCTGTGAATAATCTTAACGTGTAGATAAATATTGAAAGGAATGTGGTTTAAAATTGCTTACTTAATTTAAACTAAAATTATCTTAGTATATGTTTTAACAATGCAAAGTAAAATATTCAGTCACTATAATATGAAAATGTTTTATAGTTCTGCCACTTAAAAGATATGTTATCCTTTCAAAATAAAGACTTGTCTCTGTTTTGTTTTTAAAACTTGGTAAATGAACGTACGATGAATAAAATGAAGATAATTTTCCGATCAATATTTACTGTTTGCCGGTAAATGAAAGACCTCCCCATCTAGAAAATGAGTGGTGATACATTTCCAGTAGTTTCTTACTTGCTATTTAATGGACTTACTAATAAACAAAAATGATGGATCGATTAAGCCATTGTAAGGAAGATGTACATTTTTTCAAAGCTGAGAATGCTATTGTTGAATAGCAGATTTTTTAAATGTTTTTATTATAATTTTTATAATGTTATTGCCTCTTTATAATTGTTTTTAGTATAATTTGTCAATATATTTTTATTTTATAAAATTATTTTTTATATTCAAATTCATACCACAGTTTAAAAATTNATTTTAAATGAAACACACATTATTTTTATATATTAAAAAAGTTATGTTGACTAAGAACAAAATTTATGTCTATTTTTGAGGATTCTACTACATTATTTATCCGGAAAGTAATTATAACAATTACAGGTAATTTTCAAATTTGAGGTACTATCAATAGTTTTGAATTTGTGGTATTATCTGTAAAATAGAACTCCCTAAGCCCACTGTTGTCTAAATTGCCTCAAACCATAAAAGAAACAGGATTTTGGGTGGTCCTGATTAAGCATTCTGCTCTGTTTTTTCGGTGTGTTTTAGTTTGATTTTTAGTATATCTCTCATGTAAGCTACACTGATTAAGAATTTTTTTATACTATCATAAATAAAGCCTTGTAAAAGACTAGTGTTTTTACTCTCTACGCTTTTTTATATAGTTTTTTACATGAAAATATTCGAGACAATAAATAGGCGTATTATATGCAAAAAAGCGTATTATATGCATGTGAATACATTTAGACAAAAAAATTAAATGTTTTTTTGTATAAATAATTTGCTGAGAGACAATGAAATGAGAGACATTTACTATAACGAGAATATTTTTGAGATTTTTTTTCATTTATTTCACGTATTAAAATTTGAATGTAATTATAATTTTAAAAATATAAATTTTTCTCCTTTAAATATAAAATATGATATAAAATTAATGTTTGACATTATTAACGTTAGAGTTAATTATTAATTTACGTTTTGATTTTATTTCTTGGAAATATCTTAAAATTTATTATAGACATTTTATGAAATCATCATGCTTATTTCTTTTTATTCTGAAAATTTAACTTAAAGTCAACATTGTTTTTAATTAAATATCCACCAAATAATTATGTGAAATATATTTATATATATAAATATCTTTACCGACGTACATGATAGATGTTAAAAAGGTTTTTTTGAGTTTGATAAAGCGAAAATTAATGATATTCGTTTAGGTTACGGCAGTTAGGTTCGAGAGATTGATTACACTGATTATATGATCTCTGTGAATAATCTTAACGTGTAGATAAATATTGAAAGGAATGTGGTTTAAAATTGCTTACTTAATTTAAACTAAAATTATCTTAGTATATGTTTTAACAATGCAAAGTAAAATATTCAGTCATTATAATATGAAAATGTTTTATAGTTATGCCATTTAAAAGATATGTTATCCTTTCAAAATAAAGACTTGTCTCTGTTTTGTTTTTAAAACTTGGTAAATGAACGTACGATGAATAAAATTAAGATAATTTTCCGATCAATATTTACTGTTTGTCCGTAAATGAAAGACCTCTCCATCTAGAAAATGAGTGGTGATACATTTCCAGTAGTTTCTTACTTGCTATTTAATGGACTTACTAATAAACAAAAATGATGGATCGATTAAGCCATTGTAAGGAAGATGTACATTTTTTCAAAGCTGAGAATGCTATTGTTGAATAGCAGATTTTTTAAATGTTTTTATTATAATTTTTATAATGTTATTGCCTCTTTATAATTGTTTTTAGTATAATTTGTCAATATATTTTTATTTTATAAAATTATTTTTTATATTTAAATTCATACCACAGTTTAAAAATTCAGAAATTTTTAAACTGTGGTATGTTTTATATATATATACAGTATATAAAACATTCAATTAAATTATTCATTTATTAACAGTTATTTTAAGTTATAACAGTTTATATTAATTTATATAACTTTCATTATAAAAACTCTTAAAATAATTTATGTACTAAAATGTGTTTTTTGAATATTATTATATTTTATTAAGTAAATTAAACAACAAAGCATTTAACTGATAAAATTTTAAAATCCTTTGCAAGCATTTTGTATAATGATTTATTTTATTTAAATTAATTACAAAATTTAATTTAATTTTCAAATTTAAAAAGTCAAATTTTAAAAAAGATTAATAATAAAATATTAAAGCTAGAGCGAAATATTCGTAGAAAATGTTATTACCATTATTATTAATTAATAAAAAGTATTTAAGATGCATATTAATGAATGAAGTATCAAATATCAAATAAAAATCTATCGTAAATTGGCATATTTAAAATAAATTTACTTATCATTGGAATAACGTTTCTTGAATGTTGTTTAGATTCGAATCTAATTATGTCTAAATGAAAAATCACAACTCATTTAGCAGAACATCGGACCATTCCTTCTCAGGCCAATGAGTTGAGATGTTCTGCTCCGTTTGTTTCTCAAAGGTAAAGCTTCCTGTTAGTTTCATCAAAGCGAACCAAAACATTATTAATATAAATAAAATTAAAGAATTTCCCTTGAACTAAAAAAAATTGATTAAAACATTTTTAAATGAGTCGTTCTTTATGATAACATTTTTACGCATGGGTAAGCTAATTATTTTTTTAAAAATTCACCCGTACGAAAACAAAAGTTACAATATTATTGCATTTTAATTCATTGTAATTTTATAATTTCATTAATAATTTAATGAATGCTTTAAATTAAACATATCAGTTAGATTGTATCTTCTTAATACTATTTTCGTATTTTAAGAATTCATATAAAATATTACTCGATTATATTATTAATTTACAATAAAAAAGTTACTCAAAATATAGCTACATATTCACTCAAAGAAGTAATTAAGTTTGGATTATGTGAGATCTGAACATAGCTCTTACGTTATTCGGAAATGATGGATGCATTAAATACGTTTAATTATACTATACATTAATATTAATCACTTAATATGTTCTCGGGTTTGTACATTAATTCCTAATTATAATTATTTAATTGACTTTTACTAAACTAACCTTTCCGAGAAAACAAGACTTAATTATTTGATATGAATATTATATTTATTTATTTATAAATATGCTACATAATTATTTGGATTGCTAACAAGTTTTTCTGTTATTTGTCTATTTTTGAGGATTCTACTACATTATTTATCCGGAAAGTAATTATAACAATTACAGGTAATTTTCAAATTTGAGGTACTATCAATAGTTTTGAATTTGTGGTATTATCTGTAAAATAGAACTCCCTAAGCCCACTGTTGTCTAAATTGCCTCAAACCATAAAAGAAACAGGATTTTGGGTGGTCCTGATTAAGCATTCTGCTCTGTTTTTTCGGTGTGTTTTAGTTTGATTTTTAGTATATCTCTCATGTAAGCTACACTGATTAAGAATTTTTTTTATACTATCATAAATAAAGCCTTGTAAAAGACTAGTGTTTTTACTCTCTACGCTTTTTTATATAGTTTTTTACATGAAAATATTCGAGACAATAAATAGGCGTATTATATGCATGTGAATACATTTAGACAAAAAAATTAAATGTTTTTTTGTATAAATAATTTGCTGAGAGACAATGAAATGAGAGACATTTACTATAACGAGAATATTTTTGAGATTTTTTTTCATTTATTTCACGTATTAAAATTTGAATGTAATTATAATTTTAAAAATATAAATTTTTCTTCTTTAAATATAAAATATGATATAAAATTAATGTTTGACATTATTAACGTTAGAGTTAATTATTAATTTACGTTTTGATTTTATTTCTTGGAAATATCTTAAAATTTNTAAAATTTTTATTTTAATTTATTTCGTAGAAATTACCACTAAATAACAGAAAATTTAATTCTTTAAATGCAAATTGAAAATATATTCAATTAATTTATACACTAATGAAAAATAAACAAGAAAATAAAATTCACAAAATTTAATTTTGGAAATAAGATAGCGTGGCGTACGACGTCGATGTCAAAGGTCACAACTTCAGTTACATGTAGGAGGTTTGTAGGTGTCAAAAAGTTCAACAGGTCAATCTTCGAACGTGGTAATTAAACTAAGCGTACTTTTTCGTGTCTTTCACGCTTCGAAAAACGTGAAGGTTATTGATTGACTGTGAATATATTTCCAAGTTTATTACTTTTTTTTTTGCATAAATTACCACAGAACGGTAATACCTTTATTGTTGGTTACATGAGCAAACGATAAAAATAAACTATTACTGTTCATTTCGAGAATTTTGATTCATTCCGTTTAAAAAAAAAAAAAAATCTTAGAATGTCAACATGTAAAAATGTAAAAAAATAAATAGATTTTACTCGATTGGATTTTCGTTATATTTATATATTCATTTTCATTCAGAAATTTTGAAAAATTTCCGGGTGACGAATTAGAAATTTTGTTGCACAGATGCAACTAATGGACTTAGGGCGTACTAGCCTTTAGAGTCTAATTAAGTCTCATCCACCTTCTATTCTCAGTGTCGACGTCACCCAAACATCTGCTACCATATTGTTATAATCCAATTAGTTACATAAAACATAAATGAATTCCAAGTACAACATCTGTGCAGTCTATCACTATGAATTCTCTTGTATAGGCGATAAACAACTCGCTCGGAAAAAGAAGAGCATTTCCTCTCTCGGTTAAGTAGGAAACTAGAAAGGCCATTCATAAAACTTCTATATCATTTAATAAAATAAAAAAAAAGAAAAATTATCTGGAAGAAAACACAGTTTTTATCTGATATTTATTTTCCTTATCTAGACTCGGACAGATTTATATTGTCGTTACATTTTTGCTAGAGATAAAGTAAATAAGTCTAAAGTTAGAAGAGCTGCAAAAGATATTTTCCGTTTTCTAACACCAATTAATGCTTAGTCAGAATTTTCACTTTTGAATAACTTACGCTAATTATTGTCGTAAATACTCCTATGGCAATCGGTGAATAATTCAGATGACGTTTCACGCCAGCACGCGCGTTCGTTAGCCTCTGGAGGTGCACCGAATTAATGCTATGGTAGTCACGTGCTTCATCTGCGGTCTCGAATCGGAGCACTTAGCAGAGGAGGTCAAGATACCGTTGCTATGGTTACAAGGAGTGTAGATGTCAATTGCAGTCACCTCCATCTGTAGAAGATTCGTTTTCTGCTTAGAATATATCTTTCTTTCTTTTTTTTTTCTTCTACGGTTATGAATTAAATTTTGTATTTTTGTAGTATAGAATTGGATTATAAATTGTAAATTTTTTATAACATATACATATAGATGCGTATAAAAGATTTCGATTAAAGTAGGAGTTTGGGTCGACGTAGAGTAGATGTAGAAGGGAATCGAAAGCTTTGCGAGGTTGAATAGGACCGGACCAATTTACCGTTCTGCCATGTCTGTGTAAGTTATTAGGATGTTGTTTTGGCTGGAGCGATGTTATCTCCGACCAGATGCGGCAGAGTAATCGACTTGTTTGCTACATTGTTCGACTTTGACCATAAAAAAGGGCCAAATGAGAAAGCGACCTCTCGCATTTTGTCCCCTTCTGATACAAGTTTACATACGCAAACCACTTCCTTGTCTCGATTTACTAAAATCTTTCACTTCGTCGCTCCCTTATTGATTTATATGAATTTTATCGAAATTTTATATATATATATATATATCTAGCAAATAATTCGATATTCACATCACCCCATTTTATCGGTGGTTTATTTGTCGATGGTGTTCTCTGTCGAGAAGTGGTGTAAACTGGCGCAGCTGGTCTAGTCATGTTGACATGTTCCTGCACTCAATAAGTTGTCAACTTCAACTGAACATTGGAATTCTTTTTTGCTCTACCCCTCTCCTATCTATCGCACGTTTACGGCTGACCTCGGACAAATTTACATAAATATGAGATTTTGTAACGGTTGGAGAAAATGTGCTA
>NW_019384511.1:797433-860384 GCF_000671375.1 Centruroides sculpturatus
TAAATTGGCATATTTAAAATAAATTTACTTATTATTGGAATAACGTTTCTTGAATGTTGTTTAGATTCGAATCTAATTATGTCTAAATGAAAAATCACAACTCATTTAGCAGAACATCGGACCATTCCTTCTCAGGCCAATGAGTTGAGATGTTCTGCTCCGTTTGTTTCTCAAAGGTAAAGCTTCCTGTTAGTTTCATCAAAGCGAACCAAAACATTATTAATATAAATAAAATTAAAGAATTTCCCTTGAACTAAAAAAAAATTGATTAAAACATTTTTAAATGAGTCGTTCTTTATGATAACATTTTTACGCATGGGTAAGCTAATTATTTTTTTAAAAATTCACCCGTACGAAAACAAAAGTTACAATATTATTGCATTTTAATTCATTGTAATTTTATAATTTCATTAATAATTTAATGAATGCTTTAAATTAAACATATCAGTTAGATTGTATCTTCTTAATACTATTTTCGTATTTTAAGAATTCATATAAAATATTACTCGATTATATTATTAATTTACAATAAAAAAGTTACTCAAAATATAGCTACATATTCACTCAAAGAAGTAATTAAGTTTGGATTATGTGAGAACTGAACATAGCTCTTACGTTATTCGGAAATGATGGATGCATTAAATACGTTTAATTATACTATACATTAATATTAATCACTTAATATGTTCTCGGGTTTGTACATTAATTCCTAATTATAATTATTTAATTGACTTTTACTAAACTAACCTTTCCGAGAAAACAAGACTTAATTATTTGATATGAATATTATATTTATTTATTTATAAATATGCTACATAATTATTTGGATTGCTAACAAGTTTTTCTGTTATTTTTTTCTGCTTAAATATATCTAGTATTATATTTAAATATAATACTTTATGAACGATATAATATCTAGATATATGTACTAATCTATTCATAGTATAAATACAGTCAAACCTTTGAAAAACAGGAACATTAAAAAATACCGTTGTTTGGAGGTTCTACTGTATATATTTATATTATGAATAATTACATATAATACTTTATAAATTATGTAATGCCTAAATATATTTCTAACAACTTGAAAATCTAGTTATTATTTTATAATTATATATATATAGTTATGCTTGTAATAAAGTCTAGCACTATAAAAGTAAGAATTTAAAGTTTGTGAATGAATAAGTTCTGATTTTTTCCCCTCTATTATTAAAAACATGTCAGATTAATAATAAAAACTAAATTAACAACAATAATATCCGTATGAAAAGGTTACATTTTAAAAAATTAAAAAAGTTGTCCAATTAAATATAACTTCTTTTAAATGAACTAGACGATAATACAGAATTTTATCAAGTTTCAGGCAGACAAACGTATGTAACTGAGAGAGAAAGTTTCTCGATAAAATCTAGATCACGTAAAACAGACTTATATCTAATAATCATCATCGATCTTACTTGCAATAATAATTAAGCTATTCATTTTAATTTATTTCTTCATTTAGGAAATGCATAATTTATTTTCAACGATTTACTATGAAATATTTTTGATTAAATGAATTCTGATGCCTAAAAACAGTTCAAAAATCTAATAACGTTTCGTTTTCTTCAATTTTTACAGTGTAAATATAGTATATTTATAAAGAAAAGATATAAGGTAAGACGCCATTATGTTGGGACTATTATTTTGGCCAATTTTTTTTTTTTCAGTCAAAATAACAGCCCACCCAAACTTGGAAGGGACCATAATAGGCCCCTACCTTATATCACGTAAATAATTTCACATTTTTTAAATAAAAAAATGCTATTAAATATGATTAAATAATTCAATTAAAATTTTATTTTTTAGCTGGAGAATGCATTAGAGTTTTGGGACTCAAAACACACAAAAATCGGTGAGTAAAATTTTTAAAATTTAATTTCTGTATGAATACATTTAGTAGTGAATGTCGTATTTTAAAATTTGGCGAAAGATGGCGCCACTATGACAATGAAATAGCCGAATTATATCGATGGCATAAACTTGTTAGGCGACATTTTGCCGAATTAAATGATTATTCAGTTCTGTATTGAACTTGTGCGTAGAATGCAACAATTCAGAGATGAGACGAACGATAAGATGATTGGGCTCGGTTATGTATGATCGAAAATTGCAGACTGGATATTACAGGACACATCTTACGCTCTGTTCTCTTCCGATGATTAATGTGCCCGAAGCAGCTTAAGGTTCGTTAATCAAGAAAAGATAGACAGACGGAAAGACAGATTGCTTATCCTTAATAAAGGAAGAGAATTTACTTTCGGTTTTTTAAATAGAAGATAATTGATTTCTACTCTCTTCCAATATAATTCGGATTAATAAATGGTTTCATATCATAATTTTCTGTGAGAAAATACATTTTTTTTTCTATAGGTATAACCTATTCAAAATTAACTAAATTAATTAAATGTGATTAGAATTATTCTGTAATTTTGTATATATATAGCCTATACATTTTAAAATTACAGAAAATAAAAACAAATATCATTTTTTGTAAGTAATTTTAGTATCACGAAACTTTTGTATTTTAAAACAATGCTAAAAATAAGACAAAAGATTCTTTTAAAAAAATATTGATTTAACGAGAATAGCATATTTGTTTTCGTTCTTTAATATGTTTAATTATTGTCGAAAGATAATTTTACAGAAAGTGGTTGTTAAATAATGATTGAAGACAAGAAATTAATAGCAAAATGCAGAAGACACAAAGACATATTACTAGACAAACAGATAAGAATATTCCTCCCTATGATTAGTTATATCTTTTTGATGTGTAACCTTAAAAAATAACAATTTAAATCATTAAAAGCCTTAAATAATCGTGCTGCTTGCCTTAGGCTTGTTAACGTGTTACTTTTAAATGTGCGAATGTAAGAAGTAACTCCTTATTAGATATGAAATAATTAGCATTCGGTATACAATTCGGTGATTGAATCTATCTAATTATCATCACTTCAGTTTATTTCACATGAAAAATATAAAAAAAAGTATGTTCGAAATGAAAAACGACATTGTTCTTTTACGATGCGAATGTTTAAGATAGTGTGTCTTTCTCACAGAATGCAATTTTAAGACATATCATAACAGGTGGGCCTTTTTTTTTAAGATCTCCTTTCCTTCTTGGCACACAATGCTTGAAATATATTCCTCTTAGTCGTCGGAAGCGCCTCCGGACAATGTAAATGTCCTCTTAAGAGAAATTCCCTAAAGGGAGTCAGCCTGGAATACAGCTACTAGTTTCTGTCAAGGATAGTAGCCCAGTACAATCAACCCCTTGTTCGCTTTAACCAACTTTTTGAAAGAGGAAAAGTCTACTAGTCAAAAGATAATTATTTATTCTCCTTTGACGCTTTAGTATTCAAGTAATTTAAAATAAGAAAAGGTCCTTTAAGATGAGCATCTAAGCTATAATTTTTATATTCAGACTAAACAAGATTTGATTTCAATATTAAAAGAGCGCCCATTTTATCAATTAGTTCTGAAAATTTTACGTAAGTAAAAATGTTATATTATAAAGGTTTTTTTTTTTCATTTTACAGTTAATAAAATAAAATTTAATTAATTTAATTAAAGCACTTTTATTATTATAAGTTATATCTTATCCTATAAATTATTTTAAAAGTATTTTTCTTCTTTTATATTTGATAAAACTCTATTATAGGTAGCGGAAATGATTCATTTTGTTACTCATCTAATTATTTTAACTTGTATAACAGCTCCAAATATTAATCTAAAAGGGAAACAAAAAGATTTATAAAAGCGCACTTATGTGAAGTTATTTCATAAAAGTTTGCTTTTAATAAATTATACAAAATACATATATATCTTCGAGTTTATTTTTATAAATAATATAGCATTTATACAGGTTATTAACGCTAATATATATTACTAAATAAGTATTGAAAGTCTGTAAATGACTAGCATAAGAAAAGATTTAATCTGTATAATTCAGTAAAAATTAGATTATAGAAGGCTCTTTATAAAATTATTTAATAGATCTAGGCTAAGTTTAATGAAAAATCTTGGAAAATATTCCCTTAAAAATCGCCATTAATTATAAGTTAAAAATATTTAGCTAAAGATTTTTACAACCTATCTTATATAATATATGTGTGTAATATATATGTTATATAGTGTGTTTTATTAGTGTGTTTATAGGAAATATTTTCATATAAAACAAAATATTTCATTAATGAATGAGTGCACAGAACCAGTCGGACGGGGGAGATGTGCAGATGCACCCCACTGACCTATTTTTTATTTTTATTTTTTTATTTGTCGCGTAATTGACTCAAGAGATTGTTCTGTGTTTGAATTCACTTCTTTTCTCACACTGAAATGATATCTTTTCCGTTTATTTCATAACTCCAATTTATAAAAATAGAAATATTTTGAAATTTATTCTTTATGAAGTAGTTCGTAGCAAAATATTGTAATAAAATTCTCAAAACTTTCCTTTAAGCTGACAATTAGATACAAATCTCTTAGAGAAAATAGGACTAAAGTCATGATATTCTGATTTTATTATCCTGCTAGGTTTATGACTTCAAGTAGCCCAACACTTTTCTTTCTAAACCCAATTTTTAATTACTTTTTATTTAGTACTTTATAATCTATTCAAAAGATTAGGCTCTATTTAAATTATTCTCAATTTTTCTTAGATACTTTATTCTAAATCTTGCTTATATAACATTAATATTTTAATTGAATCAAGTTTAATTTAGTAGAAGCATTATAGAATTATTTAAGATATTTCACACATTAGTCATTATTGTTTATCAAGAAGATAGTGTTACCTGATATTATAAAAGATATCAAATTTCAATACAAAGTATATGGCTATTATTGCAAGAAATTCTATTTTATCGAGATAAATATTATACATTATTTAAAACGCTTTACACTCTAACGAATGTTTATGTATTATGGCCAAATTTACATAACAGTTTTACTATATTGACATTATTTTTATATAATCACAGGAATTGAATATGAAATTTACAAAATAATAGTTTTGAAGAATACATTAATGAAAAAAATAGCTTAATAAATTTTTAAAATAAAGATTGCAATGAAAATTTATTAAATTTAAACATAATAGATATAAGTTTCATATTAAAAATATATACTTTTTTGTAGGTCTTCCTATTACTGCAATTTAATAAAAATGTAAAGAATTTATCTCTTTCTTCTATATAATTTTTATTTAATTTATAAATGGATATTATAACTTACGTTTATATTATAGCTGAGTGACAGTTGATTTGTAGATTTTGTTCAAGACCGATTCTATTGTTTTGGGGAGTTCTCATTTCTTAATTGAGATAAGTCATGTGTATGATATAAGTTCACATTTTTGAACTTATCACTTCATATATGAATCATAGTAGCGCATAAATTATAATAATTACAATTTTCTGCTTTAAAAATTTGATTTCTCCCACTTACTCTAAAATTTTCGTTATGTAAAAACTGGGTTTTAAAATACAGTATTGTATAGTATTATAAATTTAAAACATTTTTTCAAATTTAAAAAAAAAATTCCAGTCGATTACTTCAAGAGAGTTGGTATTGCGTGTTAAGTGTTGCGCTTTTTCTATTTTTTTACTCAATGTTATTTTCAATATATTTTAACAGCAAATTAACAAATTTTATTAATTTATGGCACAATAATTAATTTAAAAAATTAATGCTAAGTATTGCGTTAATTTAAAAATGTGCATATGAAAGTTAACATAAGCATAACAAACTCCATATCAAACGTGATGTAAACTTAGAAAAGTACCGTATTACGTTCAATTCCTTTCAAGACGGGAAAATTTTTCCCGTGTTGAATGACAAAATCCACTTAAAGAAGTTTGAGTCACAGGTATATAGCCTATATCCTATAATTGTTTTTTTAGATTTCTCGAAATTGTAATTTACGTAAACGCTACCGGATTAAGGGTGTTCCCGGATTAGGATTTCCGACTACACTCAAATGTATTCACAGTGCGATGATTCCATATATTGAAATGCATATAATAATGATAAAATGAAAGATCGTGTGTTCTTATATTAATCTGTAAGTAAAAAAATGAGAAAATATACATAAAAATTTGATTTGATTGCGTAATAAGCGCGAAAGTATATTATATTTCACTTGCTTGACTTAATTCATTAAAATAAAAGATGAAATACTGTAAGGTACTCTTACTGTCTGCCAGTATGTCTTCTTTTCTTGAGAAATTTGACCTCATAAAATATGATATAATTTATTATTAAATTTTTAATTACTAATCTGAATTTAGAGATCATTTTAAACCAGTCTTATAGAATTTCATGTTTCTAAGTTCAAGTGTTTGTATAGATATTCTATGTAAATTTATGTTTATGTACGAAGAGATTATACAGCAAAGAGATAAGTTATTGTTTTAGAATGCTTTAACTACTTATAATAGTCAAATCTCTTTTTCCCCGCTAAATTATTATATTTACATTTCGAAGAAACTTAAATGAATGACGTAAAACTTAAATAGTCCAAAATTGAAAAGAGGATAAAGATTGGACCTAGTTAAAGCTTATGTATATAAATAATTCATACATATATACAGTACACATATATTGATATTTTATATATACATAGACTATTATTACAGGTTATTATTTTTTATACATTCATATATATAATAACCTACAGAATACAAATGTATAGGACACATAGTTTTATATTGTATGATTTATAAGATGTTTATATTTTTGAATATACTGTAGCTTTATTATCGTTGACCTTAAAAAACGACTAACTGTAACAAAACTCCTAATATAGTAGTATTCTTTAAATTGTAAAACGGTCTACAACTCTAGACTAACGGTTCCTTAACCTACCCACATACCTCTTTCATAAAACTGTTAGTATCTTTAAGGACTTGGATTAAGAACATTTTAAATCATTTAAGTATAAAGTTCTTTTAAATTGAAAAATTGCTGATTTAAGATTACATTTAATAGCCATTACATGGAATGGCTTCGTATACCGCAGATTGAGTCTCGGCACAGAACAGTAAATGAAATAACTAACAATCTTTATTGATGAGTTTATGCGAAAGTTAATGTTCATATCTATTATAAGCTTTCGTAATAGGAGAGAAAAGCTTGATAACTTAGAATATTAATTTATTCTAAAGAAATATGACTCATATATTTCAGTTATGATCATAACTACGTAATAATTACTTATGATGAATGTCATTAAAGAAGATTACCGTTTATTATTATTTACTCTATAAAAACTCCGCTACTCCATATTAATATATGCACATTATCTATGAGGAATGTGGACATGTTTATCCTTGGGTCAATGTCATGACTTTGTGAAAGTAAGATAATAGACTGGACAGTCAAGGTTATAAACTGCATAAAAATACGCATTAAATATGAAAGACAAGAACTGGATCTCGCTCTAAAGAATTTATTTATGAGATTACCTTCATGGATAACTATTGGCCCACAGGCCTTGAGACCTAAATATTGTTTATTTTCAAAAACGGTTTAGGTTTTGAGATCTCAACTTTTTTTTGTTGTTTTTTTTGTTTTTTACTGTGTCGAAGCTTCTAAATTTGGGCATTTAATATACGATTATCTTTATCTCAGCCGATATGTTAATCAACTTGAAAATCCTGATATTTCTGATACAGATTAAAGATTATAAAATTTATATTTTGCCATATTTTGGTTATATTTTCGATTGTAACAAATTTAAACTTTTTCTGCTTTTCATTTGTTATAAATTTGTACAACAGCATACCTTTTGTTATATTTTTCAGCCATAACGTCCTTCCTATAGTTATGGGAGCAAGAAAAGAAGATTACGAGAGAAGTGCACCTCCTCATTCATACATACACGTGGACGATTTCGAGTCTCCTCGTCAATTAGCAGACTACCTAATCAAACTTGACCAAAACGATACTTTGTACAACGAATACTTCAAATGGAAAGGTAACGGTGAGTTCATCAATACCTATTTTTGGTGTAGAGTATGCGCCATGTTGCACGCTCCACCCAGACCTAAATCATATTCGGACATTCAAGAGTGGTGGTCTTCTAAAGGAACGTGCACGATGGGTAGTTGGAACAATCCAATTGACGACAGATAGTGTCAGAAGACGAAGTATTCGTGCAAGTCTTCCACTCATCAATGGCTCTAGTCGTTGTCTTCCAAGAAGAGTAATCTTCTCATTTTTGTATCTTGTGGCTCATATATATTTATATACATTGCATCTCTTAAGTTGGTATGATTAAACTTACATTTTTTTTTTTTTTTTTTTGCTTTATTTACATTATCTGAAATAAATTATTTATTTACAGATGCAAATTGTTCTCATTTTAGAAATTTTACGTTAAAATTTCTACTTGGTTCAATTAATTCGTCATGAAATATTTAATTTAATAATTAAAATTTCGTGTAATATTAAGTACAAAATAAATTAGTTTAGGAAAATTTCGCATACATTTACATTTTAAAAGTATATCTAACCGGGCTGTCTACTAATTACTTGTACAATTTTTTTATTTCCTTTTAAACCTTCTCTTCCCATTGCGTATAATCATGCACTTTTAACAAACCCTCCCCTTTAATTACGTGTACAATACAATAGTTCATGAGTCCCCCGACAAAGTTATGCAAATATATTGTAACTGATAGTTTACTCAAAACTAGTAAATCAGTCTTTTAAGAACAAATACCAAAACAAAATCCTTGTAGACAATGCCTCGATCCCCTCACTTCCTGTCGTATAAAATGATGAATTTTTCGCGAACTTCTCCTTAAACTGTACACGTAATTAATGGACGATCCCACATAAAAATAAATCTTTTGTAAATAACAGCCGTTCAGCTCATTAAAAACTATAAAGAAAGCTTGGCGATTATTCAGATGACAGAATAATACTAATTGAATAGGGCGCTATTCAGTGTTGATTCTGTCTTTCGTAGACGTTTTGTCAACGTTTCACTGAATACAAATAATTGTATATGACCTATATTTTCCTTTCTTCTTAATGTATATGAAGGCAGTCTTATCAGATTTTGAGTACTTATTGCACATTTTATAATTAACGACAGATAAATTCTGTTAGGTAAAGTTATGTAACAAGTAACCTTTCATAAAACTGAATGCATTGTGCCAGTTGATGATGGTAACTAAATTCTGGAGCATGCTTATTTCTAAATAAGTTTTTATCCTAAAAGAATAATTTAGAGAAAAAGAATAATTGATACAAAATAATTTAAGATACCTTAAATTATTTTGTATCAATAGTTCTCAACCAATGGTATGCGTGCCGTTCGGATACGCAAGAAAGATCGGTTGGAGCTACAAGTGTATAGACAGAAGACTCGGGTGGTAGTCGAGTGAAAACGGTTGAGAACCGCTGCTCAATGTTATTTACAGTAGAATAAGTTACAAAAGTCGCAAAGCTGTTTTCGTGGGCACATTGCTAGTAAAGCGACTTTAATAAAGCAGTTAAAGCTATGTATTAAAGACGCTTTACTAGGCAATGCGCCCTACTTACATGGAAATTATGCATTAAAAAAGACAATCAACTAATTTAAATAGATATTTTCACTAAAAATTAACCTCAGTATGCTAAAAATAAAGTTGAAACATAATCTGTAAAATTGCTTACACTTCTCATATTATTTTGCAGGCATTGCTTTTTATAATTTCTTCGGGGGATTCGGGATGACGTACACGTGGTGTGACATGAATGACATTTATTCCACTTTTTCTCATGTTTTGTTTGCTTTTTCTAATAGCATTATCGGGAAGCTGAAGATGACAATGTTTACAGCAACAAGGACAACCTATATCGCGACCCGGATAAATACCTCCATTTAGAAGAGATGATTCTGGTTCAGTGAATCTCAGTCTACGACTTGCGGATTCTAAAGGGGGTGATGTCTGGCAAGCTACCGCTTTCGGTATAGGCCAAGATTGTTGAAAATCTGCAGGATTTAATGGTTCCGTAACGTCTATAATAGGATTATTATAATCGCTACTTCCAGTACTGAGTGGAGAAAGAGGTTGTAACCGAGAAACCTCATCAAATGTAACTGGAGAATAGAGGGAACGAGTTTCTCCAGATTCTGTAACGGGTGCTAAAGAGGGAGGTTTAATTTCTTCTTGTTTATCTGCTATTTTTGACGTTCTTCCTCNTTTAATACAGTAAAGTTTAATGTATTTATGAATAGTATATATAACATTTCTGCTGAAAAATATAATCTTTCAATTCAGTAACATGAATAAAACGATATTCTATCAAACTTATTTTATATTTGCCATACTGATGCTGATATTTAATTTTCAAAATGAAGAAAATTAGCAAAGCAGAGATAGTTTATCATCAAGTACAACTTTCTAATCAGACTGTAATCATATAAACAATATCATAAAGTGTATCACGTGGCCTGGGCCACACCAATGTAGTTCACAAGACCAGTGGGTCAATAGAGGAACCGGAAGATGCAAAAGCCTGAGGGGAAGCGTCCTCGTTGTGAAAAGAGGACGTGTATGTGTGTGAGTGTGTATGTATGTATGCGCAAAGGTGGACGTCCCAAAGTACAGTCCATTCATCCCTATCGGAATTGGTTTACGTTTCTCGAGTTCCTTCACATTGGTCGTGAAGGTACAGATTGTTCGATACGCCTGACTACGCACGTGAAAGAAGCGGAACCCCCTCGATGTTTATCAGCTTCTCAAGAGCGAAAGTAGCCACCCCCGCCTAGACAGTTGGAGCGTTAACGTGCGAAAGACGTCTTCAGTTTGCTTAGAAATATCTTATTATGTTAGTTTTGCGTAGGGAATACTGAGCAAATTCTTGATGGATTGCTTAGGTAGGAATATTGTTCACTATGTAATGATTATAATTAAATTGTTATTTTAAATATATAAAATAAATATGTATATATTTAATTAACTTATTACATTTAATTTTTCTATAATTTCATTCAGTTACAAAATATTTATTCAGTTACAAAATATATATTTAGTTACAAAATCATTTAATTTTTTAAGACCGCTCTAAATTTCTATTGTTACAAAATTAGATATTAAATAACAACAGATTTTAATCTCAATTTAGCCTTTAAAGAATAACTTTTATATCACTTTTTTTTTATAGAAATAAGCATTATAATTTTGCTAATTTTTAAAATTTATTTTAAAAATCTTCTTAAGAACATTTTTAAAATACTATATTAGTTTAATATATAGGATTTATTTAAATCTAATATGCTAAACTAATTAAGCTGCTTTCAAATATTTTAATCATAATTGATATTCTGTAATAAAATTGTATTAATAATAAATCTAAATGTAGTCTATACATAGGCCTATGTAAACTTTTATCACTACCTTAAAATATAAATAAAGCTTGTCTTATATTTTTAAATATGAATATAAGCCAAGCAAATATAAACTCTTAAACATATTTCAAATCACATAAGTTATACAGACTTTATATTATAAATATAAGTGTTTAAATATTATAACGCATATAATTTGTGTTATTAGAAAAATATATCTTAATTATTTTATAACTTATAGTTGCTTAAACTGTAATAATAATTATTTAAAATTATATAGAAATATTTTAAAACTTTATAGAAAATTTTTCAGTAAGAAATTAAAGATTTATTAAATAGTACTGCATTTTTATAATTAAAATTAATAAGGGTATTAATTAAAACTAATTAATATAAATATATCTTTTTTACGCTAAATATTTATTACTTTCTAAAGTAAGATATTTTAAACATAATTTTATCAAGTATTTTATAGGAAATGATTTTTATAATTGTTAATTGCAAATTTATAACAGGAATTTTCTATTTTTTCCAATTACATTACAGTTTGTTAATTACATTTTTCGTAAGGGTCACATCCTTTATTTTTTTTAACGTTATGCATCCATACAAGACATTATAATAAGCAAATGATGTAACAACATTGCTGAGAGAACTAATAGATCGATGATGGTGGGTAATAAGGAAATTTTGTAAAACAATAGTTCCTACAGAATAACTTCCTGAATGGACATTATTATTAAACAAAGACTGGTCAACGTGACAAATACTGGAAGGTTGCCATCTTTATAAACTCTTAATTCTTCAATTACATGATTAGTTATTTTCGAACAATAGTTATTTGTTACGAAAGAAGTCATCATTGACAAATGGACAACCATGACTAGTCCATTGTTGTACCTTTTGGCGTTAACAGGAAGAACTGTTTTAGTCTTTGTTTATTTCTATGTCCATTACACGGATTTGACCTCCGAGTTATGAGTACAAGGCAATATTTAACTGAACATCTAAATATATTCTTCTCTATCAACTTTGAGGTTGTCATATATTGCATAGAATTCTTATTCAGTCTCAAGCAACGGAAAATTTACATTTAAAATATAAGAAAATAATTTATTTTTAACAAGATTACAAGCCCTAAAACTTTATTAAAGATGAATAAGTTTGCAATTTTATGGTGTAATATTAAGTCATTATTTGTTAATGTTCTGTGAAAAAAGTATAGTCAGTTGAACAAGAAGGATAATGACGAAAAATAATAGAGGATATAAGGAAATGATACACTGGGGATCTTTTTGGAACTGGAAAATAATAAAAGAATACATTTTAATGATAGTGTTGATATTGATGATAATATCGTTTATAAATGGGACATCGAATGTCGTTACTAAAAGCATAGTTTTCTATAATAAAATGAACGAAAACGAATTTAAATTAATTTAGAATTATAATAATTCTTATTAATAAAAGTATTTATTATCTAAAAGTTTATTCTTTATATATANTAATAATAAGAAGAAGTTATCTTTATTCGAGGAAGTTGAAAATAATTTCTTCTCAAGAACATTTTTCCGGTTGAAACAAAAATTTTATTCGAAATTCTCAAAAATAATTTCAAAAATTTTAAGATTATTTCATGAAGCAAAGCGTATAATAAAGCAGAGCAAGTGTGAGAACAAGAGAAATTTTAGTGTGTTCAACAAAGCATGTGATCTAATGTATGTCCATTTATACATAGAATTTCTAAAAAGCTTATATTTTAAGTTCTTAAGCTACATTTTAATTTAAAATTTATTGATATTTTAATTTGAAAAATTCATTTTTTACTTTCTTATTTGTATTTTTATTCATTTATTTTATAAATATTTAGACCTATATATTGATTTATCAGCTAATTGTATCAACGAAACTTATAAAAACTTATAATTTTTTTATTGAAAAAATTTTTGTTATTCTTTAAAATATCAATAAAATGCTTTTTGGCTAGTTTTGAATATTTAAAAAACAAAAACTTTGATCGAAATGGATAAGAAAGATAATTATTTTCCTGTGAGTGATTTTACTGATTATGTAACTGTATTTTCTTTATTATACTTATCGGATATACTAAAAAACAAGAGAAAAATCTCTATATTGTATATATATTTTCACATTAACTAAGTTCATATCTTATTTGGATCTAAATATTGATATATTTTAAACAGATTTATCATTCTGCCACCGTAGATAGTTATCAACTACACTCTTCTAAATTTAAGAAACAAGCTTTCAAGCTGTACATTTTGTTATTATGAAAACAGATTAGTTTCTTTTCTCGCATATAATTTATTAGAGGTGCTTTCGAGGTATCAACTAATCGCAAACTAAGACAGTACAATGTACTTTTTTTTTTGTTTATTGAATTTCAATAGGGCGAGGCAATGAAGGAACAAATCCTTAGGCAGATAAGAGGCTCTTCAGGGGTATAAGTTTGTTTCTATCATACTTGATCACCTAATTATCTATTGATAAGTCTTATTTATGGCATATACATTATATAGTAATAAAATATTCTAAATTAGGAAGAGAATCTGCGGTGATATTTTGTAAATGGATTTATTATATCTTTTTCGAGTCCATTAAATTATTTTTTAATGTAGTTTAAAACATTTTACTTGAATTTATAGATACATTTTGAATTAATGACTCTACAAATTATGATATAGGTTTAAAAGATTTTAATTTAATTGCATTGCTTTAAATGCATATTAATAGTTACATTTAAAAAATGAATCAAACTTTATGTAAAGGTTGTAATTATTTGTAACAACAATTCAACTTTAAATACATTTAAAATATTGAAGATTAAAAACACGAAATGTTCTTTTTCCAGACAAAATATGTTAATATGGAGTTTTAAAATTTTAGTTTTAGACGTTATTAAGAAAGCATGATTAGACTTACTCATAAGTTCCGCCTAAAAAACATTCAAGGTGTCATTATTCTCTGCAATTTTGAACAAACCCATTATTTGATTCACATCCTGTTTCTACAGTTTTTGTATCAATCTCCTAAGAATAAAATGTCTGTCCTAGTTATCACCTTTGAATGACTGTGTGGATTATAATGGTACACGTACTCTAATATAATTATATTTTGACGATGAGTAAAAGAACGTTAAACTTGTGCAGAAGATCAATATGAATTGTTATATAGGTTTATTAAAGAATTAAAAAATTTTTTTTTGCCTTTTAACAGGATTGTTTTTTCCTTTTGCACTTAACGAAATAAATTCTTGTAATCAGAAGTAATAGATTTTCGTTAAATCAATTATTAAATAATCTGACACTTTTGCTTTATTCCTATTATCAATTTTATGACCTGTTAAGATGAAGACAATGACCTAAAGTTCTTGTGTTGTAATGATAGTTCATTTTCACACGGTAATAAAAACAATCGGCTCGAAAAATAAAATAGGCCCCCTACATATAATATATATTATCAAATGTGTGTTAGATACATGATTTTCCAATTTTAGCACAGCAAAACAGATCAACGTATGTTTATTAAACACAATTTTATCTGTTATAATAGCGAGTCTATACTATATCATAGTACTGAACGTTGATATATGAAATTTACTTAGGATAAAAAGAAACATGTTAATAATCCATATTATTCTGTAACTTATTATTAGAAACAAGTTTATAGTAACTTACTATAGCAATGTGTGCAAAGTCATTGTTTATTCTTTTTACAATCGAAAAGCATTTATTCACATTTTCTTTAGTTTCTTACAATTGATGGCCATTATAAAAGAACATTAAACAGATAAAAACTCTATTTTTTAACTTACTTAAGGATATTTCTGTTTAAAAGTTAATTACATTATAAGCGTTTTGTGAAACAGCAAGAATGAGTAAATTAATTTCTTGTCTTATTCAATGTTACATTATTTTCAGTTTATTTTTTAAAAATTAAAAATACTACATTAAATATTGCAAAAAGTAATGATTTCAAGTATATACTTATGTACAATAATTTAATAATCTCTTACAATAAAAACTTTAGAGTATTGTCATGGTAATATTTTGTAACATTTCTAGTTTAAAAATTTTTAAAAATATAACTTAAATTAAGTAGAAACATTTGAAGAATTGAATACATTTGAATGAAAAAGAAATACTGTAAACTTATTACTAAATTTGCATAATAATGATACACAGTAAAAAGTCAATGTGCATTATTCCATGTAATGGAATATATTCAAATTTAATTCTAGATTATTGCAACTGCAAATCTTTTTAAACATATGGTAATATTTACCATTCAAATATGAAGATAAGATAAAAGTAAAACTGATGAACTGTTGAACTTGCACTCATTTCGTATGAAATGCGTGGCTTCGGGATTATGATTACCGTCTCTAATAACAAGAATTATAGAATAGTTATCTATCACGTTACACAATAGGTGTAGACTTCTTTCCTGTTGATCTGTCTACCAAATGCTTTTAGGAAATTATCATGTTAACTGAACCATTCACACAAACTTATAAGTTCATATAAATATTTAAATAATTTAATGTCTTTTGAAACAATAAAAGAAATATATTGTTTATAATTGAAAATCTGTCACATTATAATTATTATATTAATATCAGATTTTATATTATCAAAAACTATTTAGTAAAAAACTATGTTCTATATTACATAAAGTTAATTATAACTATTCTATAAATGTAAGAAGTGATACAGAAAAATTACTTGTCTTCCCTTCAGTAAAATAAATGTAATAGATATGTTTTAAAAAATGAAAAAAATATATATTAAATACCTTTTCATAGAGAAGCAACTACCTGCAGGACAAACTGTACATATTACATTGAAGTCAAACTACCTTATATACACGAAATGAAATGAATATAGAAACATAAAAACTCTTTTATATAAATTATGTTGTTTCGAAAACTTATGATGAAATAATAAACCATATAATATTATTGTTCCTCTTTCTTTTCTTTAAAAACAAAAATATTACTGGGCGTATGAAATACATTCATTCCATGTTACATTATTAAATTTATGTCTTTTTGCTATTTTAGCAGCAAAATCGATATTTTAATGAAAAAAATTATGTTCTAAGATTTAATTTTTCAGAATATTTCAAGATAGAAGTTTTTTATTTCTTTATTGTTAAATACTAAAATTTTACTATTGCTTTATGATATTTTAATCATTTTCATCTAAATAGCTGTGTATTACTTTTAAGCATATATATAATTTTAAAATATAAAATTTTTAATGTTAAAATGTTTATAACACGTAACTAAACATTTGAATTCAATATTTTATTCAAAAGCAAAGTAAAAGTCCTCTACAAAATAATTTCCTATATTTAGGCCTATATTAATTAAAAATTAAAATACTATAAAATTTGGAATATACTTTTAATTAATACATCATTTTTAATATTATAAAAGTGAACTTTGATCCGTATAGGATTTCACATCTATAATTGAATATAAAATATTGATGTAAAAGAGTTTTAGATTACAGTCAATTATTGTTAATGATACTGTTTATCGTTATTGTGGGTTGTCTCATTTTTTCTACGAAAACAGATTATTTTATATTTGAATATCCAAAATATAGGAAATGTTAGAAGTTTTTCAAAAATTTTATTGTAATCGAATACTTGTTTAATTAATTTTGACATGGATAACTGGTTTATTGATCAGTATCTCTCTACAGAATATTAACTGAATAAAATGCTAATAAATCATTAGATCATTCGTTATTATCACCATGTTTTAAGTTAATTATAAATTTCTAAGAAAGTTGTATTGTTTTTTTTTTTAATTAAGATGAATATATTTTTCATATTCTTCCTCAGGTAATATATTTTCCAAACAGTTGTGGAACAAGTACGAGGAATACCAGTGCATATTCAGGAGTACGACATTGCCGTAAGTACTTATTTTCTTTTTTTTCAGACAAAATTCTCTTATGTAATTTACTTGAACTTACGCAATAATTAGGTAATTGCATAAGATTTCAGTCGCCTTAAGCAATTACCTAATTATTAAGTAAATTCTTATGAAATATCACTTAAATCGTTTACAAAAAAGTTAAATAATGTCTGTATCCGCTCAGTCATCAGTTAATAACCTCTTTTCTTGTTTTGAATAATCGTGTAATTTTTGTCTTCTCGTTTAAAATTGATATTATATTATAGCCTAATGAATTTTTAATGCGATGATATAAGAGCTAAGTTGTAGAACCTTTCATTTCTCTGGCAGCGTGATTGACCTTTAAAGAGTTAACAAAAATATCCAAAGAAGCATGATCTAGCAAATCATTAAAAGTTCTTTTATCTCAGCAAGTAATTATGCCGATCGACCTAGTGATGAAGCCGACTAGAAAATGGGCACAACATCCTATAAACTCAATCGGCGCTTGAGGCTTTCTTCTGGTTCCCATCGTTCTTCCTCGACTAGAAAAGTAAGCGTGTAAATAGGTGTGCCCCGTATCTCGATTACAAGTACAGAAACTGGTAAGATTACGCAATAATTAATAAGCATTAGACATCGAATGGGTGTGGTAGGAAAATGATCGTCGAAGAATTCAAGGTCGAGGATGTCTGGTCAATTCGTGACTGGGTTCAGGACGCCCACAATCCTTTACTGTCCCACTTTTCTCAAAAACTTTTCTTCTTAGAATTTAAGTAGGCGGTTTTGTGTAGACCGGACTATTATCTTAAAATAGACAATTCTCTTTTTACAATGCTCAGACGATTACACACGCATCAGGCATCTGTGGGAATCACCGATACGAATGTTGGTTAATAATTCCTATACTTGTTTAAATTTTAATTTCGTGTCATCTATTTATATACATTTAATTATTTATAATTATAGAAATACATTATTATTGCAGCATTATACGATAACAGCAAAGAAATATTTAAGTTTCGTTTTTTTTTTTCTTTCTTTTTATTTCGGTATACTTTTAAAAAATAAAAAGATATTTTATAAAATTTTAAAACGAATTTTTAAAATGTTCTTCATAAATAAACAGTATTAAATTAATGTATTTTTAATACTCAGACAAAATATTTTCTATTTTAATCAACTGAGAAATCGAAATTTATTCATCTCCATCGACTCGCTTTTATCTTAAAATTTATTTTTAAGCATTAATAATAAAAAATAAAATAAGATATCTTTAGAAATTATTAATGTCTTTTTCCATTAGTTTTAGGCGTTCCGAATAATGATAATATTAATTGCAAGAATATAAAATTACAAAAAAATAAATATATTATTGTAATTTAATATTCGATTCCCAGTTGAATGATTATAAATTTTGACTGCTTACTACTGTACTTGTCTAATTATGTAAAGTTTTGAATAATCCGATTAATTAAAAAAATCTGAGAAATCTGATATATCGAATCGCGGAGAATTATAATGAATAGTTTAACATACGGTTGACGTTGAGCTTATCGATAAATTTTGTCTTTTGTTTTATCCTTTGAAGTCTATGGCGGTATCTGTTCTACAAATCGCACATTGCCCTTTCCACGCATTGAAAAGTTTTGTTTTCTACAAATCAGGTTATGTTCAGATATCAGCTTTCCTTTGACCTGCCCTAACCTTATTCATATACCTTGTTTTTGACACGACCCCGGAAAACACCTCCCATCACATTTCCGTTTTCCATAGATAAACTTAAGTTCATCAAGTTACATGATCTTGTCGTGATGTCTGTATTACAGACGGCTTCTTTGACTTTGGCCCTATTTCTCCCTTTTTTTTACATTGTCAGGAAAATTTATTATTAATTTTAGTGCTACATTTAACATTTGTAAGATACAAATTTTTGTAGATCTAACTTGTAACAGACATGTCAGAAAGTTTGCTACATGCTACATTATCTAACAGGAAAATTTCTTAAAAAACGAGTTCTTGTAATGCTTTAAAAGCACTTAAATTGAATGTATTTTATTGGATTAAACTTAATCGGAAAAAATAATCTAGAAGAAGCTAGAAAGAAAAGACTTTATAGCGATACGATAATGTTTATTGCTCGATTTATTATACATTTAAATGTTTAATGCTTTCGTTTAATCATTTGATAGTGTGATTAGAGAAGAATTATCATTTTACTGAGACCTTAATTATTACTATTTAAAATAATTTTGGTCTCTCAGTCGATTAAACATTCAATAAAATTCGATTCTTGGTTTTAGTAGTTGTAAATGAAGAAAAAAATAAATGTTTTATTCGACATATTTTTTTTCTAATAAAAATGCAATGTCATGACAATGATTTTCGGTTTGTCTTAGTTTTCTAAGTAGAGAATATTGAATATTTTATAGAATATTCTAAAATATCATTAGTTAAAAATTTTAAATGTTTAAATTCGGTTTTTTATAGCCTAAAAATTTATAATTAATATTTTATTTTATTGATACAAACTTAATTTTAGAAAAGAACGATTTTTGATAAATTTAATTATAAAACAATATTCATTTATTTAAATGTTTCGTTCGTAAATTATAAAGAAGAATATTTTCGAAAAATACATATTTATATATTTTTTAATTTTTAGTTTATTACGAGAGAAAGAGCAAAATGACGAAGATTTTGTTGCTCTGTGCCAATTGAGACAAGGTGCTGCCAAATATTCATTGGATGGTCTTTTACATTTGCCTGTAAGTAAATTATTTATAATTAGGAATATAGAGATTAAGTATTGAAAATTCAATAAGAAAATTCCATATACAACAAGAAGGTATTAAGGCGATTATTTTCATCTCGAATATTTCAATATAATTTTATAATGCTAATTGATATAAGAAGAATTCGTATTGAAAATAAATAGTATAAACTCTCGGAAATATAAACAAAATTAGTTTTTGTTATATATTTATTATTACATATCATAGGATGTCATTTTGTTAATGAGGGGGAAAATTATAATTAAAAATAGTCAAGAGTACTTTATAACAGATTCAACCGGTTGTTCACTCATTTTTTTTTATCACATTGTGTGACCAGCTTCTGTATTCCTTCTGGCGATTTGTTCATTTAAATTTGGATAGTCACATGTTCTCCCGGAACAGTGAACTAGACCCGATAAACCTTAAATCTAATTAATTTACCATCGCTTTTCCAGTCGCCATCTTTCGTCTGGACGTTCGGACATTATCGAAACGATTTTTTTTCTCCAGAAAATTGGGAAATTAATTTATGATTTTACGAAATTTCGACAATTTTTATTTCCGTTCATAGTTCAAATCTTCTGAATAAATAAAGTAGGCGTTGCGCTTTCTCAACTTCATGGATGAAAACGAATTCTCTTATTAACGGTATTAATAATGTTACGGTTATAACTTATAGCGCCGGTTCTTGTTTATTTGTAAAGCGTGGATCGACCTAACGGGTGGAATGATTTAGCTTCGACAACGCCTAGTTCGGCGTTCATCGCCTTTAGCAAATGGGGGGTTGCCAGGGCGTCACGGTTGGCTAGTTACCGACTATAGAGAACTGCATATTTCCGCAAAAAATTATGGCGCACACTAAATACTCGCAGACAAGGAGTCGAAACAGTTCATTGTTTATTAAGTAAATGCGGTCAGATATCCGCCATTATTTATATTTTATTGTTAAATGATTAATATCCGGTTTAAAAATCACTTTGTATTCTAAGCAATCTTTATGCAAACAAAGAGAATTTTTTTGAGTAACGGTACTTTATTCAAGAATTCTCATTTGCTGTCTATTGATTCGTCGCCTCCATTAGACTAATTAGTCGTAAATATTATCATTATCCTGTTTAAAATTAATAAATATATTCTTGATACTTCGCGCACAGACATACTCAGTTTTTTAACAGCAGAATAAATCTTTAAAGGTAAATTTTACGATGTTTTGAAAGTAATCGCAGTTAAAATTAGTTTACGATTAAATTGCAATTATAGTTGCATTTAATGTTTCTTTTAAATACTTTTTGTATTGTTTTGCTTAAGATAAACGATTAAAACTTATCTACACTCCGTAAGTAATGTATACACAATTTTTATGTATTTTAATTTGGAATGGAATAGAATAACCTGATATTTTATTCATATGTATATATTACAATAGTTACTTTAAAGTTTAATATGCAATCAGTCAATTTTAAAAAATCGCTTTGACTAAATGCTTAAGAAACACAGAAAAAAATTATACGTGACTTCATCACACCGTGATGATAACCTTAGCATGATGTATTTCATGACAGTTGCTTTAAAAGCATAACTTAATATGAAAAGAATTAATTAATTCTATAATTAGCTTATCATCTATAAAATTATCAATTTATATTTTCTAAGGCGAAAAGATAATTTACCGAACATCTTTGATTACTTTCTATGTTGCTTTGTTGGTTGATGGCATTGACGTCCGCTTCAGTAAAGCATAAAGTTATACATTAGTAAGCATTCTCTCTGCTTGACAAATCATTCATTTCTCGATGGAAACGGAAGTGAAATTAGTTATCACGAGAGCAATGATTGAGAGGAGCGAAGTGACAATTTATCCCTTTGTTTTAACAAACAAAAATTTTTTTTAAATGTTCAATAAATACATTAAAGTTAAGAATTTGCAATTTAAATTTTCAGCATTATCAATGACATTTTATATGAAAATCCAATATGTCGTAGGTTCTGCCAATAAAACCGGACGGTACAACGTAGTCGAAACAACCACAAAACCTCACTTTGGTCCGGGTACAAAAATTTTTTTAAATGTTCAATAAATACATTAAAGTTAAGAATTTGCAATTTAAATTTTCAGCATTATCAATGACATTTTATATGAAAATCCAATATTTGATTTAACTTATAAGTATGTTGTTCAGTACATAAATAGAATAACNTTTGTTAAGATATAAAATGATCTTATTTCATAACAAAATATTTTACAAGTCTATAGTTATAATTTATTATTCAAGATATTATCTATGGTAGTTTAAAAAACTGGAATTAGTCACGATATAAAAATACTTAAAATCATGAACTGCGATTACATTTTATTAGTTAATTTCATTATGAATCTATTTAAATGCATATAATATAATATGTAATGGATACAAGTTTATTAAAATACAGACTTTTTTGAGAGCTAAAAGAAAATTTTTCAGTTATCGTCTTGAACACATCAGCGCTTTCAATTTTAAACGAGATCTGACGTCCAAAAACACCCCTAATCGCTACTTTCCGCCCGATCAAATTTTCTTTGGAAATTCCAAGAGACGAAATTTTTGTTTGAAATATCCTTGAGCAGTATCACATTCATTTGTTGTCTCATCCCAACATCAAATGTATAATAAGAAACAAGTAAAAGAAAGAGTGGAAATGAAATATGACTGATTGATTATTATATTATTATTATATTATTATTGATTATTACTGATTAATGTAGGGTTAAAATTATAATTATTTTAATGCTAAGTGATAAGTGATTACAGATAACAGAAGTACTAATAATATTCAATTAATGTTAATTCATTTTAAGCTATTAATGGAGCAACATTATCTCAAGTAAGTTGTTACACTGTAACAATTTACCCCAACATAAATATTAATGGCTTACTTATTTAATTATTTTACAATGTCTATAAAAACAATTTTAAATATTTTAATGTATTTATATATTAAACAATTAATAGGCCTATAATTACAGATACTGTATGTAAGTTTAACGCATGGAGGTATGAAAAAATTATTTAAACTAAATTTTGTTTGTCAAATTTTAATTTTTAATTAAAATTATTTATATATGTATAGCACTACACTTCATTTGTAGTAATATATTATATATAGGTTTAATAAAATTATTAAATTAAAAATAATAACTAATTTAAATTATATTTATTTTAATTCTGAATTTACTCACCAGATGGCACTCAATGAGTTAATTCAGTTATACAATAGTAAAAGTACTTTCCTGAGATTTCAGCTTAAATTGTTCAAGTACAAGTTTATAATAGCAAATTGGTTTTTCTGAATAACATTTTTATTTTTTTTAATCTAAACTGCTATTAAATATTGCATTTGTTGTTTTATAAATAATAAAATAAAATAAAATAAACTAAAAAAATAAAATTACACAAAAAAATTATTGCAGCGTTTTCACAAATTTATTCTCTCCATCATTTAAATGTGATAAAGGTATTAAATACGAGTGCTTATCATTGATAATTTTTAATTAAAAAAGAGAAAACACGCAGTTGGCAGAATTTTTGCACCATCATTTCAAAGAACCCATGGGGATATATTACAAAATTATGCAGCAATAAGTTACGGAANGAAATAATATAATAAATAATTTAGATGAAAATAAAAAATTAAATTTTTAATGAAATTTTACAAAGATTAGATTTTTTTTAATGTATTATTAATACTGTTAAAGTTTAAATAGACCATTGAATGACTAACAAAATCAGATGGAACATTTTCTAATTAAATGCTATTTTAAAATTTGGGGCAAGCATTTCAGATATTGCATGTTGTTGTTGATTACTTATACACTTAAATTGCGTAAAAATAATAATAAAATTTTCTAATTTTATCTAAAAATTTTCAAAATAAATAAATGTTTATATTTGTGTTTTTATCCTGGCTAAAATTAGACTGAAAATCCATCATTTCTTCAACTTTATTTAATTTCTAATTTTGTAATTAGAATTAATTACAAAATTAATCATATTTCATGCAGATGAAATCTTTCGAATGCTATTTTTAATTAAACTGTTCGATGGTGATGCTGAAGCAAATTTGATTATTTTGATTATGATTAATTTGATAATATTAATTAAATAATTTGATATTTAAAAATAAAACCAAGTTCAACGACCTTTGAACGTATAGCAACCATTTACTCTGTTGCTGTCATTAAAATCACACATGTTGTATGGATTTTCCGACATCAATACGGAAGTCGTGGATCGTTATAAACTTGTACTTGTAGAAACTGAATAAAGGTTGAATATAGTCAATATGGCATTAATAGAATTTGTAGTTGTTAGATAAAAGCTTGCGTTTTTTGACCTTTTGAAAAATGTAACTTATATATCAAAAGAATTCCATAAGAAAAAAAATCAGAAATAACAATAATTTTATTTGTGTGGTCGAAAGTTGAAAAAGTCACACCAGGAAACCAGTTTCTTTGACTTTAAATGAAATGGAACGTTTTTCTCTCGGATTTCTATTGCTTTCTCTTCAGTAATCCACTTCAATCTATTATAAAACATAAAATTCCTTTATGATGAGATGAGTTCCTTCTGTGCTACTAACCAACTCTTTCTACGCATCATATGACCTAAATGAAAGGACCACGCGGTGTTTTGATCGATTTAGCACCTGAAGATGTTTAAATCTATTGATTGTTAGTTGTTAGCATCTCCCGGTGAAGCCCCCAAACTTTCTCCAGTCCCTATTCATTGCGATGAGTCACACATACCATCTTGGTTGGGGTCATCGACCTACTGCTACCACAACAATCTTTCTTATATTTCTTCGATCCTTATACTCTCCCACCTGGTCTATTCATTTCGAGTAGCGCATGACCACTTCTTTACCTTCTCTTTTAATCTGGTAAATCTACAGATACCCCTTCCCCTCCAATCATTTGGAAATGCTGACACCTATAGAATTTTTTTTCCTTGAAGGAATTAGATTTCGTGTAAGATATTGTGCGAATAACAGGATTGATCGTCTTTATCTTTTTTTTTTTTTCTTCTTTTTTTTTTCCTATATTCTCTTTCCTTTCTTTTTATTATTTATAAATAAAACTTAGGATAAAATGGAATTTAAATGCGTTGAACTTAGTAATACAATGAAAATTATGTATAGGCCTATACAAAATTTTAAATGGCCTAGAAAGAAAATAAGGCTAATAGCTATTTTTTCATTTAAAATTCGTTATAAATTTCTGGAATCTGACTAATTTTAACAAGTCAAACATCGAGAATTTTATTAGATCATCGTGTTTCTGGTTTACTCTCACTGAAACATGTTAAATTTGCTATTGTGAAACAGTTGCATAAAAGATAGTTTTTTTTAATTATTTTTTTATTTTACTTTCGTATCTTGCGAAATAGCTTATGCAATTCCTATAATTCATTAATTATGCAATTCAATTTGCATTTAACAGATTGATAAAATGAAACGTTTAGAGTGATGTAGAAAATATTTCTCTTTTATTTTTTAATTAAAATCCTTACCAAAGTTATACACTTTCATATACATTATCTTTAGTGTTCGCTTAAAAAATTTTTATTCGTGTTTGATAAAGCAGAATCTTAACCATAGCCTGGTAATTGAAACAGTTTTATGACTCTTCGAAAGAAATTGGATAACCGAATCTCTCCATAAAACGAACCAGACTGGAGATTTCCGTAATTTAATTGGAACATAAATTTCAAAATAGTAAAAGAGAAAAAATTATTTCGCTTAACGCTTTATTTTGTTAAGATATAAAATGATCTTATTTCATAACAAAATATTTTACAAGTCTATAGTTATAATTTATTATTCAAGATATTATCTATGGTAGTTTAAAAAACTGGAATTAGTCACGATATAAAAATACTTAAAATCATGAACTGCGATTACATTTTATTAGTTAATTTCATTATGAATCTATTTAAATGCATATAATATAATATGTAATGGATACAAGTTTATTAAAATACAGACTTTTTTGAGAGCTAAAAGAAAATTTTTCAGTTATCGTCTTGAACACATCAGCGCTTTCAATTTTAAACGAGATCTGACGTCCAAAAACACCCCTAATCGCTACTTTCCGCCCGATCAAATTTTCTTTGGAAATTCCAAGAGACGAAATTTTTGTTTGAAATATCCTTGAGCAGTATCACATTCATTTGTTGTCTCATCCCAACATCAAATGTATAATAAGAAACAAGTAAAAGAAAGAGTGGAAATGAAATATGCCCTTTCCCTTTCCGTCACCCAGACGAATTCTGTTCGACCTTGGCGTTCCTACCAGATTCATCTCTGTTGATCATTAGTTAATCTTTGGAACGACCACGTTGATTATACATTTCAGCTAAAAATCTCTCGAAACACCTGTTACTCGCTTGAAGCTATCCAACTTTCAAGCTACAAATCATTGTTGCCGCCTTTATTAGTAAGAATGGGTTTCTTTTTTGGTTCGAACGATATTTTCAAGGAGAAGAACTCCTTCTCAAGGTTATTATTACATAAGTTGTTATTTTATTAAAATTCAGATTTTTCTGTATAAATTTAAAGTCTGTATTTTAATATATATGTACTTTCTAAGTTATACTGTAATTTACTTACAATAACAATTTTTAAGTCTAAAAAACGACTTTTTCTGATAAAATAGCTTTTAAATCAAAACCTTCCTTTAAATTAGGATTTGTATATTCTTATTTGTGAGTCTTAAAACAGCCATCACTCTATTTAACGACATCCCGGATGTTAGCGTCTACACGTCACTGCTATACCGTAAGCTATACGCGTGCGAAGTAATGCCACATTGTCACGTGATGCTTTAGCAAATGCATACGTGAAATTACGTAGGGTCATGTACAGGTTAAGTGTGAGTCCATGTTGTAGTACTTCGTCTATCACTAAACACGCGAGTCTCAAGACTTTTCAGATTAGAAATTACATTTGTTAAGAAATGATCATTTTAATCGATATTCTATCGTGAATTTCGATTAAACTTTTTCAGTTCTTAATTAAAATTAAGTTTTTAATAGTTTTTTCCACAAGATTAGACGTTATTAATGTATCATTTAAGATACCATAAATTAATAATTCTTTGTGGTTATTAATAACCTGTATGTGTTATTATTATTATAGCATGAAGAATAATACACTATAGATTAGATTATCGCTATTGTTATTATCAACAAATCTGTATAATTATATTATTGTATAGATTTAAGCGTATATTTGTAGTCTTCATCAGCCGTAGTAGTATTATAGATTAACTTGATTGTGTCTATTGGTATTGTACTATATATTATATTATAGAATTTAATTTCCGATAGAATTTATGTAACATTGATAAGTTTCTATGATCATTTACAGAGCAATAACTTTCTTAATGTTTTAAATTACATGGAAATTTAAATATGAACCTTGGAAATAATTAGAGTCGTGTAACGCAAAGACTTGTTATGTTCCTTTGTTTTAAATTCTTTATTACTTATATGAAAATAAACTCGTCAATTTAAATAAATAAATATGTATATATACTAATTTATAGGGCCATACTTGAAAATTTCGATTAAGAATTACATTTGTTTTTCATTATTCGAAATCGCTTAATTGATGATAAAGAAGTGGTTATGAACATTCGAAACAGTGATAAATATTGTTTAACTCAAAAATAATTTCGAAAGATGAATGAAAAACATAAAATGGCGCACTGAAAAAATGGATTTCCTCTTCCTAAAAGTTTAAAACATTCATTAAAATTATTTTAAATAAAACAGTATTCATTTCTTCTGATGTACGGATTATCGTTTTCGTAGAATTTTCAAAACATTGTATAATAAGTATTATACTACTTAAAAGAAATATTCTATATATATTCCAAACAGTATGTTATATAATTTTATTTAAAAATAAATTAATTTTGTAAATTACATAGGATCATATAGAGTACAGATTAGGTGTGAATCCATGTTGTGGTACTTCGTCTATCACTGAACATACGAGTCTGAATACTTTCTAGACTTACAACTCATAACAAATAACTATAAAATATGAATTTTATGAGTTATATATATACTTATAAATTATTTGGATTCTATCTTTCTTATCTATGTAAAAAATTTGATCTATAATTTTAACGATCATATAAATTCTTGATATATTTTTTTACCAGAATTCTTAATCAGATATACTTTGTTTTTAAATAAATTCATAACTAAAAATGTTTTAATAGATAAATTAAATTTATATGGAAATAATTGAGTATTAGTAAAGTAAAAAAAAAAAAAAAACTAGTTATTTCTGGAAATAGGAAAGTTTTCCTATAAAATTGAAATTTCTTCATTTTAGTGATGGCAATATGTCTGTTCTATTGTCTTAAAACTCAAGTTTATTCGTCCGTTTTATCGAATGAATGAAAAATACATATTATGTACTTTACAATATTATTTACGAATAATTACCAAATTATATGCTTAACAATAGACAATGGGATATTAACATTGACTGCACTCACCTTAATACAGTGATTCATTCATGATTCATAAGCATATCTATAAATTTTGGTTTCAGAAAGATTTTATGTCTTTATAATAATCTATAAATCCTGTCAATGAATTTATTAAGACCCAATTTATCATTTATTCCCATCTTAATTAGGAAATTAGCAATTTTTTTTTTATTCTAGAGATTTTTTATGCCATAATTAGCTTCTGTACTGAAATGAATCTTATTAATTTACTAATAAATATAACTCGATATACCGGTATCTTTTTAAACTTACTTCCCTCATTTCCTGATAAGATTATTATTACTTTATCTTTTATTAATTAGTAGCATTGCTAAAATTTTCATATTATATTTAAATTTTATATAGTTAGCTTCAATTAACTTGCAAATCAATTCAATTAAGATTAAGTTGATATGCATATTTCAGTGCATAAAATATGCAAATAAATTTATTATTTAGGTTTTTACTTGATAAAAATTTATTAATTATCAAATAACTACAATAAATTAAAATTTTATTTTATAATTTTAATTATATCAGATCAATGAGGTAGTCTTATCATTCCTCCATTGAGATTGGAATATATTATGTATTGATTTTAAAAAATTAGTTTCTAGTTTATTTTCCCCATAAACAATAAAATTATTAGTTCAAATAACCTGCATATAAATTATGGCAAAATATTTTCGAGTTATATTCTATTTTCTTATGTATTAATTAGTGTTTACTCGAATTATTTTAATAAGCAATGGCAAATTACAAAAGCAAAATATTTATTTTTCATTATTTAAAGATTCATCTAAATTTGTGGATTTTTGTATCATTTGAACTTACACTTTCCACATTTTATCGTGTCATATATCATCAGCTAAGATGTAAAGTATCTGCTATGTATATTATATTTATATTTTATCTCATGTTAAACCATTTTGTTTTAGTTTCCAATGTTATTTTGAAATATTCTTCATAAAATAAAAGGATTTAGAATATAATACAGTATTTGTTAAGAGTTCTTTTTCTTTTCTTATTTAATTAATATTGATTTGAAAGTCTCTTGATACTGTAAAAAATTTTATTAAAATTTTCAATGCATTTCCGATTACATTACTTATAAATTTAATATTACAATAGATCACTTAATCTTAAAATATTTGCATAAATTTCTATTTGTGCTGGAATAAGCTTCGGCCTACTTAAATTTTTAGAAGATGTTGAAGGAGACAAAAAGTTAATCCCTCTGCAAAAATCCAATTACCCAAGAGCTAGGGATGTCCCTCCAAGCTGTTTTCAATCTATTGCTTCAAATATATTGTATACACTCTCATAGCTTATCAGAATAACAATTTTCGGCGCTTCGATTAATCTCTTTTCGTCACGAATCTGTCACGTCACGCTGCACTGTGACCGCCCCTTTGCGTAATTAGGTGGTAATTAACTGACTGCTGTAACTTGCGCTTTGTTTATTTCTGACATAAGAAAAATTTCCAGATTGCACATATTTTTGTTTCCTCTTTGTTTTTTGTTTTGCATAATTTCACTCTTAACAAAAATACGTGTCTGTATAAGAACGACAAAAAATAAAGTTCACGAGAAGCATATTTTATAAGCGATATTCAGACTTAATTACAAATTTAGATTTTTTTTTCCTTCAGAAAATAGCTTTTAAAAATTTTTGTAAAAAATTATAAATTAATAAATTCTATTTATATTTAAAGTAAATTAATTAATTAAAAACTTTACATTTAAAATTTAATTTCAAAAGTAATATAATAGTGGTTGTTTTCAATCTTAACTGTAAATTCTCTTTGAAAGAAATATTTAAAAATTTATTTTGTTCTTTGTAACTATCAAACTTATTAAATAGGATTTGTGATGCTGCGGTCTTCAGTAAACTCTTGTGAAGGTTGTAGCATTTGACCTCATCATTTCTCTCCCTGCAGAAAATATAAATATGGAAAGATAGTGCATGTTCGAACGAACACCCGCTGTGTTCAGTCGAGGTCAACGACAGCTTGATGACTTGGTGGCTAATCTAACTTCGCTTGTTAACTTTGAATCAATTCCATGGTAAATCTTAACGAGGACTAGCTCTATTAGAGAAAACATCTCATATAGCTTCGGGGCCTACGTATATATACGCCATAATTTATAAGTATGCACCATATCAAAATACTATATAGCTCAGAATATAAGCTGTCAAAACTGGAAATTAAACGGGCAACAAATTGCATCGTAGATCTACCGTATTTAATGTACGTAATGGCAAGTTTAATTTTTCTAAAAGTTTCATCAAACTTTTTTTAAAGATTGTATATAATTTACATACAAAATATATTAAAAATTAATGCATATTCACAAAAGATTATAAGCACGTAAATTGTCCAACGAATTGAATTCAATTTAGTAATTTAAGTAAAATCGATAGAGTTACATTTAATAATTATTTTATCTCGAAATGAAATCTTTATTAATTTCTTTATTCAAAATGAGTTAATTCCTTCTGCTATTTTATAAAAAGATAGCATAAGAAATGAGTCTACTTTGAGTAACCAGTAACCAGCTTTTAATATTGATTGTCAATTTATGTAAATCTTTAGAATAAAAAAGTAGTAAGAAGGTAGCCTATATTTAATGTTGTTTCGTATTTAATAAGCTAAGATATTTTTTTACTCCTTAATTTTAAACCTCGACGAATCACATATATTAAGTGGAGTTTTCGTGTTAAATTATTACGCTCTTAATAAAGTTGTTTATTAGCTAAACCATTTATTTAGTCAATAGTGCGTTAAAATTCGAGCATACTGTAATAACAATTAAGATTCTGTTTCAGAATTAATGATATTATTCTATTAACTCTATGCAATTTTAACGAAAGTGGAAAATAACAAAATTTTGTGTATGATATACAATAAAATTTTCAGCACAAATTTCAACTGCGATAGAGTTACAAACAATTAATTAGGTTCGTAGAACTATTAGTTTGGAGAAATGACTTGGATTGACCGCAGTTTTCTCCAATCGTGTTACTTTACTGAATGGTATTCCACACTAAAGACTTAATAATGACATTAGAAAGAAGAAAGGCTCGATTTCTTTCAGAAACGTGACTCTGCCAACTTAGCCGTATCTAAAAATATCCGACTACGTAACGGTTTTTCATATGCCATTAATGTCACGAGGCGTTAATCGTTGTTTGTTGTTTAACACGAAAAACCATTTCGTTCAACCATCTCATTCAATGCAGCAGTTTTCTGCCTTTGGTTTGGAATCCTTGGTCAAAAGGTTAAGGACGCAGTGTGCACTGCGGGTTAGCTTATGTTGAATAGCGTTTATCTTTAAACCAAGCTATATTACTAGATTTTTGTCATTTATTGAGATAGAGTTGAATGAATTATTATTATAATGTTCTTTATCGTTGGTTTTAAGTTTAATTTTAATATGAATCCAGGCCAAATTTAATTCATAGAATTGGCAGCTTCTTGAATTAATAATTTTTATGTTAATTAATTTTATTTGGCATTATTTTTTAAAATTATATTGAAGGCAAAATTGTGTTTATTTACGCCATTAATTCAGACGTATTAAAAATGAAATGAATTTACTTTGGTAAGTTCTAATATTTTATTTTTAAAGGTTAATTCTAACCGGATGCGATAAACAACTTCTTAGAAGAAATGATTATCTTGATTACCAAATCTTTCAAGTATTATTGTTATGACTGAACGTTGTCAGGCTGTAATTTTACGAGTATTAAGAAACCATTTACAGTTTAATAAGGAATTAATACAATAAAAAAGCTAATAAATTCTTTTAAGTAATAAGATTGCTTAATGGTTAAAAGGTGTTTCTAGATTTAACTTATTTATAAAATATTTCGATCGAAGTGTAAATGATTTAGAAAATTTAATTTTTGGGGTGATTTTATTCAGTAGCTTAGAGGAGCGCCATCTGGACGAGCTAAAAAACACTAACTAGAGAATTGGGCTGTCACTTTTATCCGAAGTAAGGTCAATATAATATGTAGCAATGCCGAAACGTAGATGAGTCAGCTGTAAAGGTCGGGACAAGAAAGGTGACAGAGTCGGGCATTGTTTACCTGGCGGTCGACAACTGAACAGGTTTATTGCGGGAGGCGTCAGCATTGCAATGACGGGCGGTTCGGCGTTACAAACGGTGCTGGTCGCCCACATTCCTTAACTCTGTCTATCCACCCAGGTGTTGGAGTTCATAACGTTGCCGTCCTTTGACTTCCTCGGAAACATTGCCGATTCAGACAAATGCACTTAAATTTTGACCTTCTCTTCTATTGTCTACGCATAAACAATAGTGCAATGCCTAAATCGTTTGCTTGAATGTTTATGTCTTTGGGATGATGTCACTTCCTTTTCTCCCGGTGTATTTCGAAACTTGTTTGTGCTTTGGTAAAACTTCTTAACACTACTTAGAATTAAGCATAATTTAATAATCTCTTAAACATTATAATGGTGTGTTTTTGATTATGTCGATATCGCTTTATAAAATAACAATTTCGTTAAAGTAAATTAACTAAATTATTAATCTTTGAATAACTATTTTGGAACATTAAATTCCTAAACATTCAAAAGTATTAAGCTTTTCAGACTTTGAGATTTATAATGATCATAATACCCAAATTATTATTAATAATAAATTGCTACGTTAAATATAACATAACTTAATAAAACGCCTTTTTAATAATTNGACTGTACAGAGTAGAAAGCATTCTTGCAATTTAATAAATATTCAAGACTTCTGCTGAGTAACAGTTCCCAAGAAAAAAACCTTTGGAAAAAAAATGTATATATATATAAAGACAACTTTGTGAAATTCCGACTTAATTACGAATTAAATTAAATTTATTTTAATTATTTATTTTTTTCAGCTACTGAAAAATATTTAGAATAATATTGAAGCAAATTGTTAGTAGGTTATTAAAGGAAAACGTTGTCTTAAGAATATATAATACATCATGTAGATTTGGAGAGGGGAAAGAAAAAACTAGAATATGTTTAAAAAATGACCTAGTACTTTATCCCCTTCAGTCTCGTATTGTTTTTAAAATTGCACCTGTCGGGCCTCAAAGTCGATTAATGACAGACTTACTTCTGTGTCCTTGCACGTGTTCCTTGTCGACTCATTATTGGTGCCTCTTTATGCTTAGCGTGTGACAGTCGACAGCCTTTATGTATGTACACGTAACCCAAGCATGTCAGCATATTATAAAGGATATACATCTTCCTCTAATTTTCATAATTGTTATAAAATGTACTACATCACTCTTACTTTGTTTTCATCTAATATTCTATAGAAAAAAATATTGATTTTTATATCTTTTTGATTACAGTATGAAAAAAAACTTTAATCATAGATCCGGGTTTAATATAATAGGTAACGTGATTTTCTTTGAGACTAAATTGTCGCATATTCTAAAGTAATTTAATGAATTTCTATGTTTCTTTTATTTCTGGCACATGAATGTTGTATATGTGGTTATAATGACGAATCACATAAGAAATTTTTCGGTTCTTTTATTACAGAAAAAGTTTTTTGTAATAAAAAACAAACTAGTCTCTTAAACTTTAATGTCATTCGAACACTAGAACTAAATGGATTTTACTAGTATTGCCCCCTTTCTCTTTTACTTCTCGGAAAGTATAAAGTAAACTACAATACTTTTCGTTCATTGATCCTGTTACTTTTCCAAATTGTGATGCTACCAATATGAAAATGTTGTTTTATATTTCTAATTTCATTCTTATTGATATTGTGACTGATAAGGGTTCATATATTATACGATTTATTCTTGAACAATATCATATTCTGTTAATTTAGTTTAATTCAATTTATTAATTACTAATCAATCAATTATTTTAATCTTGCGCAATAATTTAATATTGTTTAAGAATTTAGAATTAAAAATTTAGAAAATTTGCATCTCAAATAATAAATTATATGATACTTATTTTAAAAAATAATAAACTTAGATAATATTTTTCTATTTAGTTTTATTTCTAACTTTAAAATAATAATAATAATAATAATATTTCTCCTTTCCGTTTCGTTTTTGAAGAATTTCTCCTGAATATTATATATCATAAATATTTTATCTACATTTAATTTAAGAACATTTTTAAGACTGAGTAACTGTCTAATTTAATGGGATAAAGTATAAACTTTTGGGAACTATCATATAGCATGAAGTTGATGATTGACAATACTTCTAATTATCAAGGAGATGGATGCCAAAAGTTCACGAAGCAGGGAAGATGGGAGAGTCAAAAGTCAATCCTCAACAAGTAGTTAAAACCAGATGGGTTTGAGTCAACAAATAGACCATATCAGTTTCTTAAAACGAACAGAATCTATCCAATTCTAGCTCTCGCTGCTTACTTGGTGGTATTGTTGTTATAAGAACATCGCATTCCACAACTGTTTATGCAGCTGAAGAATTTTACTTTAACAAAAATAGCTTATATCAGGAAATTTGTACCAAAACAACTTCAATTTTTTAATCGTCTTATTTTATAAATATATTTTTTAAATTTTATCGTGTTCTTAAGTATATTTTGGCACAATTATCTTATCGACAATAGAACTCGTTAATAATTTACACTTTGATAATTCTTATCAGAAAAAACATCTCTAAAATATTTTAGATTTTTATTTTGATTACGCTTGTTAAATTACACATTAATGCTCTGTTACTAAAATACTTATTTACACATGTTTTAAGATTTAGGTGAACATTTTTATTAAGAACTTCATCAATTTATATAATTTTAATTAACGATAAAATAATAATAAAAGTATTCTAACATTAAAATTTTAAAACTATTAATGCTGTACTAATATTTAATTTGCCATTAATGATTTATTTGCATAAAATTGTCTGTGTTTTCTTATGTAACGGTATAAAATAATGTTTTTTCCAGTAATAAGTCCGTATTAATTAATAATTGTTAAATTAAACACTTAAAAATTCTAAAGTTTAATAACAACTATTTAGAAAGACTAAAATAAACTGTAAACAATAGGTAATAACATACTTTCAACATAAAACGCCTTAAAATACTTCAAACGAAAATATCTGTAATACAAAACGATCAAAAAAAGATTTAGTATTAATTATAGTAAATTTTACGAGCTTCTAAGTTTCACAGGTAACATTTGTATCTGTCTCCTATAATGTAGGTAAGAAGTTCAAATGTTATTTTTATTAGGATATCATTTCATGTCAACGAAGATCATTTTGGCGGATCAGGGATGTTTTCATTCTAACTGTTTGTCTTTGTATTTAGGTTATTACCGACACCGAACTGTCACGACAACGAATACTTGTGCATTCAGGTGATACGTATTACCTGTAAGAATAATTGGTTGGGTGGCAAAACTTTTTTCTTTCCGTCTCCTAGGTCGAAACACCAACACTCTAATTGTTTAACCCAATGAAACAGTTTATAAAAGCGAATTCTTCGAATGTAGCCTATTAAACTTGTGTTTTTCATACTAATTAAACGAATTTTTAAATCATTGATTAAAGCAGAAAATTGCATATATTTTAAATATTGAGAACAAAAAATAAATTACGAGAGATTTTTTTTAACAAACTTAATTTTAATTTTTAAAAAAATAAAATTTTATGTGCAAATTCAAAAATTCACAGAAGATATACGGTATATAGAAATAATAAACATGTTTTGATCCGCTTTGTAAATTAGCCTACGTATATAATTTTTTATTGATATCTGGAAATAACAAATACGTTCATAGTTTAAACTCAATTATTTTTAGATTATTATTATTATCTGTACTCGTTATTTTTCACTACAACTTGTTTAAAATTGATAAACAAGTACCTTACAATAGTTTACTTTATATATTTGAATGTATATTCGATCGACGAATAAATGTTTCTTAGTACTATTAACGTAGTCTGAATTTTTGAGGTAAATTTTCTTTGAATGTAAGCGCATTGATTTATTGTTAGACATTTAAAATTATCTTCTACAAATAAAATATCGTAATTTTTTGAAAATACTAAAAAAAGTATAAAAAGGAGAGGAAAAGAAAGCTTTGGAAATTTCGGCGAATTACAAAATTGTGCCATAAATTATTTATGTACTATTATTTAAAATATTTGATTGTATCTTGAAATATTATAAATACTTTTTCTTCTAAAAGTATTGTATACGTTAAGTAAAAGTTATATATATATATATATATTTTGCCTTAAACATAAACTAAAATTTAGGACATCATATTCATACTTANTATATATATATAAATGTCTAATGACTTAGCAATTTCTATACTTTAATATAGTCGGTCTATATTATTAGAAAGATAAAAAAAATAAAATAATACAAGTAAACTTATACTCATAAATAAACACGAGCTTATATATTTTACCACGCAATATTTTCCTCTTCAATAAAATTAAATGAAGATTATTACAATAAAGATGCGAATGTTTTATAAGTAACCAAAGAAAATGAAATTAAGACTTATAAATATTAATAAAAAAAGACTAATAACTTTCATGATATTATTTTGTTTTTGTAAAAAAACTTATAAACAATATAATATAAATTTATGTTATAATTACAATTATCATAAAAGTAAATGGGAGCAAGTTAGTGTAATTGTTTCAGTTTCTAACAGTAGAGGGCGATAGAAATGTAAGTATGCTGCCATCTAGCGAGTAACCAATAAATGACGATTAGATAAATAATCGGACTGGTTGGGCCAGTCGAGTACTTGCGTTCGTTAGTAGTAGCACGTTAATTTGCTGTGGGAGTGTTTTATCTTATTCTCGTGCTTTAAGGATTGATTCAGTCGTTTCGACATCAGAAATGGGTCGTGATGGTGAGTGATCATACTTTATATAATATCTGTTAATATTTATATGTTAATTATATCGAGGACGCTTATAAATTGTTGTATCTAGCATTTTTTACCTTTACATGTATACACCTACAGTCCCGGTTATACGGTATGTGTAAACAGATCAATAGCTGAATCCCTTCTTCAAATATTTAAAGAGTTTGCAGGTTTTCTGTTTCCATTTTTATATATTATATTTGTAATATATATCCATTTCGTAAAACTGATTAATTCTAGTCTTTTGTTCGATTTGTTCTTTAGTATTATGATGTTCTATGGTTCACATTGCGCCAAAACTTGTTGGCGCCCTTAGCTATAATGATATGCAAGTCGTTAAGTCGTTTTAATTGATTCAGTTTCTTGTGTATTATCAGTATTATGAGAACTACAACACGAATACGATTGTTTGTTTCACTAATTGTGAATATTTTAAATACAATAGATTAATTGATGTGAAGTAAATCACATCCCATTAAAAATACTTAAAATGATGCTTCAAAATACTTATTTACGCTGATTTCTTATGGATTTAAATAAAGATGACATTTTTCTTTCCATTTTTCCTAATTTCTTTAAATTAATCGAACACAGAAATTCGTATGTGAGTCACATCGATGTAGATATAAATGAACTATGATCCATTGTTATACCAACCACCCTCTATCCCTCGGCTCCCTGTGGTATTCGGTTGGAAACGCTTTGTTATGCAGCATGTTGCCGAGTTCTCTTACTGAGTCGTCATCTAAAGACTTCCGACACAGCTGTATTGTAAATAAAAGATATGCAGTTAAGAATTTTTTGAACTGTTAAGTCAAATTATAGGAGACATTTGTGTTCTTAGTTGATTCACAGGTATAGTTAAGCATAGGAAACGGGAATAACTTTCTTTTTTATTAGTTTTTACATTTGCATTCACAAAGCAATGTTGTTACATTATAATCTCATTTGTGCTGATCAGTTGAATGCGAGTAAACACATTTATAAGATGTATGGATTCAGTGGTTGAGTTTTTTATTCATTGTAATCTCGTTAAATCGGAAGGAGTTCTATTATATCTTAACTACCTATAGAAATTCGGTGGAGGTTGTATGATTAACGTTTGGTTTGAACAATTTACATTTCATTCCCATAAACCGCTGATTGCTAAATGGAGGGGAATATATATGTATATAATTAGTATTTTATTACAATATATAGAACTAAAATTTTTTAATAAGGAAATACAGAAGAAACTAAAAGTAAACTTTTCAAACGTGTTATTTAACAAATTTGGATGTTTCAGCTGTACTTAGTCAATTATGAATAATATCCATCCACGATTAATGAAACTCAACATTACCTTTCTGAATGGGCATATTAAAGTCGACTTTAAAAACACACACGCTAGCCCTTTTGAGATATAATACTTCAAAAGAAAAAATTACATAATAAATGAGTATATATACGGTTGGAATTACTTAAGTATCATCTCTTTTTAAGTCTTGGGTGCGTCACTACTAAGCCTCTTATTAAGTAACATTTCTTAGAGCTTACTTAATAACTATTGCCATTTTATATTAATGGAGATCGTCCTTGAGTAAAAAATGTTTATTACTCATGGGTAAATCTTTAGATATTTTATTTTAAATGACATTTTTAAGAATAAATTTCACCCGTAAATTTTCATAATGAAAACATCTCATACATAAATCATTTAAAATATTACTAAATTGTACCCACTGTTCTTCAAAATTCGAGCTAGGAAAGCTTTGTATTCGTGCAATTTATCAACTTCATTCTTAGTAAATTTGATTTCCGCGAAATTCTTTCCGTCTACCTTTTATCCTCCCATTTCAAACTCCCTATAGAAGTTGTTACATTATCCTATCATTGTCCATATGAAGTTTACAGTGTAGGAATGCCGAAGAGAGAAAATTGCTGTTTCCCCGCAGGGATATTACTACCCAGACGTCCTAATGACGTCTTCCCTCCCTGATTTTTTCTGTCGTTTTGACGATGACGGCTTTCGCAGAGAAAGTTCTCCAGAGGAATGTTGTTGGGACAAGATCTATAAGAATGACAAAGGAAAAGATGTTCGAGATTGTTCCGTAAAAACAGTAGACAAGTAGACAATTGGAATTCGATATTTAAATATATTCCATTCAAACGTTTACAAACATGCTAATATTTTTTTTAATGCGAAGCCAATGTAGTTCGGGTTTGTCTGTATTATCTTTCACGCCATTCTGATTTAGCATTGTGGTGCTTACTATTACACTATAGGTTGATTACGTAAAAGTCAAATTCATTCAAAATGCAGCCACACCAATTTAGCGTATGGATAGAAAGGACAATAGTTAGCGTGTGACAGGAAACGCCATTTCCCGAACTCCTGTCACGTGGTATTATTATTATCCTACAGGAAACTCCAGCTGTTTCCGCACTACCAAATTAAACGTGGAATGTAATACGGATTATACTAAGTAGTTATAAGTTTATATCTCATTTAAAGATTTCGCGCCAATGATAATTTAAGGTAAATTCATCTTAAAAGAATTTATGAACTTACAATTTTTGAATCGTTTTGTCGTCATACTTTTTATCTAATATAACATAAAAGTTTTTAAAAACGCTCACAATTTCAAATGCCGGATCTTGAAACGGATTCTTTTATTACAGTTACGATATTTGATATTTTATAATACCAAAATTACACATCATTATTTCAATTTTTTCATACTTTGTTTAACATAAATTCATTTAAAATGACTTTGCGTAACATAAAATTTGATCTCTTCAATATAATTGGAACAGTTATACTGTACTAGATGCTTATTAATCATACAATATTACAGTTAATTATTTTATATAATAATAGGCCTATATATTCATGTTAGTCTGTGTCTAAACAGATTTTTTAAACTCTTATGAAATATTCTAAAGATATTGTAATGTTGAAACAATTTATACACGCACTTTCAAAAATATTTTTGAGCCTAAAAAAATAATGTGAAAATATAATTCTTTTTTTATATTTTTGATTCATAACTTTTTCTATAATAAGCAACACTTAGGGGGCCAGGAAAGTGTTTATAATCTATAGTTTTTGTTGTCAAATGGACTTTCTTCTCCGACCATTACCGATAAATAGCCGTACATTATTACAGATAATAATTTCCTTTTTCCAATCCTTTGAGGATGGTTAAGTATTACAAAGATTTCAAAAAAAAAACAATCTGGGGATATAATGTTGTTTTAATTTAATTGGAATTACTTAAAAATAGAGTAAACTTCACATAACGAATAATCTATTTTAATTAAAACGGAAGGATTTATTTAATAGTGAATAATAAAATACGATTATCATCATCATGATTATAATGTTTCTTAATTCTGTGCAAAATTTATAACGCTGTTAGTTCATTTTAAATTAGACCGGACAAGAGAAAAATGGAGAAAGAATTCTTTAATCATAGACTGTATAAATTTTAGTTAGATTATCATTTCTCTCAAGATAATACATACTAGAAAGTCAAGAATAATAAATAATCCAACAATAACGGCTTAAACGCTATCATCATATCATTGGTGTCAGTGTCTACTTTCTCTTCTGTATTTAGACCCTTTTTTTTTATTTTTTCCTAACAACTCTCGAACAATACATAGTCTTAACCCACAATAGTGTCATCTCCAGTTCATCCGCCATCTATTCTACCCTATAATTTACTGTTGGTAGTTGTCGACGCAATGTAATTCGTAGAGTGACGTCAGACAAACGCGTAAGTAACAAACAAGGTATGTAGGTTAAGAAATAGCTTTGACATAACAATGGCAGAAAATTGCATGTCGTCACTGACGACAGGATAATTAGTGAAGCTCTTATTAATAATATTTTGGTCATTTAAGTATGAATTCAGTATTTCCTGTCGATAACATTTCTCATATAAAATAAATAAAAAACATTTGAAGAATTAAACGGGAATAAATTGGACTCCGTATGAATAAAATAAATTTAAATTGCTTAATAAAAAAGGTAGTTTTTTTTTGATGATGCCGATTGGTTATTAGAAACAACGTAGATTGATCCTAACCCAGATTTACATTGATGAATGACTCTTAGTATGGATCAAGGCGTTTTTAAAACTCCTGCAGGCTTAATTCGCATGCTTTTAATCTAGGTCATTTTTTTCTTCCTTTTTTTTTATTTTTTGCTTTACTCTTTCCCTCCACTTTGATGTTTCATAAAGGTTTACGTTAAAAATATCCTTAAGATACTATATTTTATTTTTTTTATTCTTTGTTTTTAATACTATGAAAAATTAAAGTAAAAACAATTATATAATTTCTTAATAAAGACAGTTAGAATTATAAAAAATGAGTTTAATATATAAATTTCTGAAATATTAAATCGTATAAATGTAAAATAACGTATTTAATATAGCAATAAATTTAACTTAAAAATGTTAGTAACAAATAATAAGTAGCTCATGTGACATAAATTATTCAGTAAAATTTCATGATAACGAAAGCTTTATCGAATAGGATCTCATTCTTATAATTTCTGTTTTTTTTATGTAAATTGTAAAAGAACCCTTAAATAGATAAATTGTTTTATAATACACGCTATATATTGGTTTAAAGATTTTCTAAATGTTGGTGGTAGACCACTTTCTACTATCGAAACGTTGTTACTTTTCTAATCGTAAATGTCCTATTGTTATATAAAATTGGGATAAAATGCGTTTGCAGTGGCCAATTATTGTCACCATATTGTTTGATTCTATTGTTTCGGATCTTTCATAACAATAATACAAAACAATTGTAGTGTCAGTAGACTTTCTAAATAATGACATTATATTCCGTTTACCCTTCCCGTGACAAGTTTCATCACCTTTTCTTAAATAAATTACCGTTTCTTCTTTATAAATACACACTCTGACAAATAAACCTTACACTGTATAAGAAAAATGGCTTCAAGCATTTTTAGACGTGATTTTAAATGTATTATTATTATTATTGTTATCGTCATTATAATAGAAACGTTACTTCAATTTTTTTTTCTATAATTAAACTACTGTAGTTGAGTCTTGAATACAAACAAAATTGTCTAAATAATAATATAGCTATTCATAGAATATTTTAGGTATTTATACATTTAAATCCCTTTTTAATTTTACACGTGTTGTGGAATACGATTGTTTTTATCGTAGACATTAAATATCTTAAATGGACAATTCTTTGATAGCCACTTATCTAAATAGATATTTAAATCATTTCCAAGATACAATTATTATTATAGTCAACGTTTATAGTGAACAAACATACTTTACTGTTCAGATCGAGCGATAAACGTCATAAAGTTGAAACGTTTAGCAACATTGACATTAGGAAATATGGAATTAGTTTTGAATGATTTCAACCACCTACAACCCGTGTCATTAGTGGTGGAATTTAAAAAATAAACAATGAAACATGATACGTGTTCATTAAGAACTTTCCTGTCAGCAGTTATCTTCTGGAAAGAAAGATAAATGATTACGAAGCTGTTATTAATCTAGCAAAATTATAGATCATATTTTTGTCAGTAGATAACAGCTATTATCCCTGTATTAACCGTTTGAAATATTTTTCTTGGTATACCTAAGTTAAGGTTGTTGTATTAATGATATATCCTAGCTTTTCTCAATAATAAAATAAATTATACAAACCAGTAAGATCTAGGTGGAAAACCAAACTCATTCATTCTTCTATTTTTGTGATTTACAATTTAATTTACATTGTGAAGTTTTTTCGTTATCAAGAAAATATATGAACAATTGTTTGAAATTGGTTTATCTGGATGATAATACAGGTGTACTGAACTTTGTCGTTTTTGTAATATCTATTGATAATTTGCTAGAGATTAAATAACGGAAATGTTTAATCATAAAAAAATTGTTACTAAATTCAATGTAATTTAGTTTTCTTATTATTAATATGAAAAAAAAAATGATGAAATTCTCATTTCTTGAATTGTTTTCTCGCAAGAGGAAGAAGCGAGAATTTTTTATAATAATATTTATTCTATAACATGAAATTACGATAAACTGAATAAGTTTTTAATTACTTGGTAAGTAAATTATAATCTAGTAGTAACTTTTAGGATTAAAAAATTGTAATTAATTGATATTTTAGGGAAATGAAATTCTAAAAAAAATTATTATAGAAATTTATTTCAATACGTAGATTATAGAAATAAATGAGTTAAGAGTAAATTTTTCTTATATTATTTAATATTGCTGATATACGTTAGCGATCTTGATATCTGAAAGACTGTTGACAGCAATCACGATCAGAAAAGAAACTAGTTATTAACGTGATAAATCCCTTTCAATGTCTGTCTGTTATATTCTTATATTAACGCCGAAACCTTATTGTGCGACAAAATAGAAATCTCGATTTATGACGTCGTAAAGTAACCTTCATTGTAAGATCTAAATAATTCATTTAAAGTGACAGTAAAATCGATATATAATTAATATCTGATTACACTTTCATTAATTTTAATTTCTCGCAATGTCGTCATTACCTTTGTTGTAATCGAAGGTCAGTTATCTGTCCAAGTTATTCTTATCTTTTTCAATTCGAAATACGTCTTGACTTTTAATTAAAGTAAAAAGAAAAATCGTGACGTATTTTAAATCTTTTAGTAAACCAAGAAATGAAGTTGTTAGGCTTTTAAGCAAAGATCAGACACTGGATAATAAAGAAAAAAATTAATTTGTTTAAAAATTATTAAGTTTGTTTGAAAGTATTAGAATTTTTAAAAGATATTTTTTTTCTATTTATGTTAAATAATAGCAAGCTTGACTTGCTCCGTAAATCATTAAAATAGTTGAGTAAACGAAAAAGTCTATTCATATATTAACATAAAAACCAGATGAAAAGAAGAAAGTACAGAACTAATTTTAGCTGGTTTCTTAATAGGAAATTGTCTTGGCGAAAAAATAAATTTTGGACTAAAGTGAAAAACGCGATTTAGACTAAATAAAGTTGAGATGTTTCGCTGTAATTACAAGCAACGGTCAATTGAGTTGCACGTGCTGTGTCACGCGTGACCTGGCACGGTGAAAACATTCCTAATTATAACACTTGACGTCTATCTTAAACAGAAGTAATTATAGATTGTTAAATAAAACCTGCTTAGCAAACTTATCCATATTTTCGTCTAGTCGTAAAAGTAGGCGTTAAATAGAGCAAATACAGGGATAAATTTAAATATTTCAAGAATTTCTCGATATTGCGCTATCTTCATTTTGACCGTATTCGGTAGATATTGACGATGCCCGAGTTTAGATAAATTGCATGGCGTATATTTTGCAAATCTGTGATCTAGTGAGATATGAAAAAAATACAAATAATCTGAGAGTACTGCGAAACTTAACGGAACGTGTACAGTATATAGAGTGAACAACTCGGTGACCCATAACATTACGCTAGCATTGAGGACGCATATTCACGCATTACACAGTAGCGTGTTTTCTGGCAAAAGAAAATATCGAACTGTTGTTACGCCATCCATATCGGTAATTAAAAAATGATAGTTGTATAGATTTTTCTTGTAATAAAAAATAATTAATATTTAAGAAATATAATTGTATTTTCACAATATTTACTTAAATTGTTTTAAAAAATCACCGTGACTGATTATAAAAAAATTGATATGAAATATATTTTAATTCGGCCAAATCATTATTTTTGACGAAAGAATTTTTAATAGTTGAAATATCACTTGTAACATGAAAAATCAGATTATGATGTGACAAGAAACAAACCTAAACGCGTATTAGTAGCAATTTTTCTGGTTTGTGTTTAATACTCACCAATTAAGTACAAAATATGATCTAAACAATTTATAAATGTCATGTTCCAGTCAATGGTTACAAGGTAGATGAACCAGGATGGTTCCGCTTCGTATTTGTTCCTCCTCCATCATCCATTTTCCTTTAGTAACCAGTCGGTATTCGGCGTATGAATTGGTTCAAACAGTTTACATTTATGGGGATCCCGGGTTCGGCTGGACACTTCTAATCACAGTCTCGGTGACCGAACTATGACCCTCATATCGTGACTTATTGTTAGGTAAACGACCAGGATATGACTCTGGGAGACACCTACAGGATCTGGGAGTTACCGGACAGTGTCACCTCGTAATGTTTCCTGAATTACGAGACATTCGATTTTCATTTTTTCCGCTTATGCTCAACAATGGCGGAAATGCAAACACTTCTACGTGACGAACTTACTTGCTTTATATTCTCCTATTGAGCTTTTGAACTTTATTTACATGCCAAAGAATGGAATTCTTTGAAATTTATCTTTATATTGTTGGAATTCATTCATTTTTAGATAACATATCGTACTTATAAATCATCTTTTATGCAGAAAAAGAAAATACTACTTAATTTAAAACTAAGTATATAAAATCTAAAAATAAACATAATATTTTAATAAAATCTGCTTGACATAATGTGCTTTGTGTTTAATATATTTTAAAGTATTACTTTTCTTCCAAATAAAGTTTTATTTAGTGAATGTTTTACTTTCAAATTTTTATTTGCACATTTTTAAATTAGAAGTATTTATTATTTGCACATGATCTTAACAGAATTTTATATATTGTTCTAAAATTGCAACTTTTTAAACTTGTTATACGTATTTTTTATTAATTTATTTTATTTTAATGTAGTTTATAATTTAAAATTAATAATCGAACATTTTTTCATTAACTAAATAAAGTGAGAAAAATAATTGCTAAATTATTTATTTAGAAATAAAAGCAACCTAAACATATCGAACATAAAAAAAATAGGGAAATACTGTATATGAATTTATAAATTTCAGTAAATACATATATTCAGTTTTTAATAACAGGTGAACCTGAAAATGTACTGTTAAAGTTTTAGTTTGAATATTTATTTAGTTTCCAATTTGTTATATAAGCTATAACGGAACTCGAACACAAACCTGAAGATGCTTCCCCCAACTCTGCTATTATAACCACTCCCTTACTTTACGTAGCTTTAGGAAAAGCGGTCGTGAGGTGCAGAGAGGTCTTGCAAACGATAGCATCTATATATAAGTATGCTATCGCTGAAACTACACGTTGCCTATGTTGTGGAATGCCGACTATCTATTTCTCTATTATGCATTTAGACTATGATATGATGCCGATTTTATAGGCTTGTAATGTTTCGCGAGTGTCAATAGTTCACATATTCTTGAGTTTTCGATGTAATTATTTCTAATATAAAAACTATAAGACTTACACTTCCTGGCTTTCTTTCCTCTCTTAAATCACTTCAAGGAAGACGATGAATGAGTATAGGCACGCATTGTATTGTAATATGATTATAGAACCGATTCTCTTTGTCTCTTCTGAGAAGAACATAGATGACAAGTTCATTTCTTAGAAGGCAAAAACTCAAACACGCAATATTCATTATAGTTTTAGAACAATAGAACTTTAACACGCTATGCAATTTCATGTGGAGGTGTATCTATCCAAATGGTTTATTTACAATTTACAAACAAAGTATTGGTCTAGAAAAATCACTTTTTATTTGAAAATCATCTTTGTAGTTGATAATTTTAGACTGTCATAAAAGGCTTTTTATTTGATTAAGTCACGTAATATTTTCTTATTTCTCATTACTTCTAAACACAAAGTAGTTAAACACACAATAAATATTGTATGTGTAAATAAGAAAACAATAGAATAACACCTTTTTTATATGCTGCTAGTTTATATATGCATATAGACTCTGCACTTAATCAGTTTTTGCCTTTTAATCATTTTTACTTTAGATACTGAAAATAAACTGATTTTACAATTACTTTTATTAAATAATATACATTATCATCCATAAGGGAAAATTGAAAATTAAATTATTATTTTTACTTTCTACAGCTGGATAGATTAGTCCAATATGAACAATATTTGTCCCAATTAGCTGAAGAGACATCCGAAGATCATCCAGATAATAGTGATATTTGCAGAGCATCGTTAAAGGCTACAAAAGTAAGTCAATTATTGCAACTATCTATTGTTTAATATAAGAAATCATTCATGTTCGACCTAATTAATTATACGTTGATGAATGTGATTGAAAGTAAGAAAATATCGACATTAAGGACGATTGTAAAAACAAGGACCTCTTACGATCTCAACTCATCCAACCTCCGAAGTTTACGTCACGGAAACGAGTTTCACGCACGTAAGCCATTGTGTTCTATCCTTGACTCGATTCAAGGGACAGCTGGATGTATGAGAATTATTGTATTTCCCTTATTTCCCTATCAATAAAAATATTCCGTTTTCGAATTTTTCCGAAATTAGAAAGCAGTTTTACAGAAAAGCCGCTAGAAAAAACCGCGAGGCTAATGACCCCTTCTGAACATAGATGTATACTACGCGTATGTTGTTATCAGTGGTAATAAACTTCGTTGCTAAGAGGAGCCAGATTGGGATGCCACAAACACTCTAGCATGTTTTATCTGCCCCCTAACTCTCCATCCCATGTCTGGTTGACACTTGCTGCTTGTCAGCACCGGATCAAAGGTCAAGGGAGGATCTGGATCGCATCACGTCAACATTTGTGATGTCTTTCGGCGCTTTATCGACAGTAATATCTCATCCGTGAATGTTTGTTGATATCATTGTTATTATATTCACTACAGATGGTGAAAAGGACAGAGGCTGCCAAAGAAGAAACTGATTTGGATAGAATACAAGATCTTTTCCCTAATGATAACTTGAGGCTGCACGATAGAGATCCATTTTCACCAGTATGTGAGATATTAATTTTAAATTTTATTTCGTATATATTTAATTGGCTAATTCTTTGATTCACAAAATTCATAATATTGTTTAAACCTAGTAAATTATTTTATCAGGCTCTTAAATAGACAGTTCATTCAAACGCATAGAATATTAGTCATTTATTTTATGATTGATTCATTTCAGAAAAAGAATCTTTCGAGGACAAAATCTGCAGCAGCCTATAAACTTCAAAAAGCATTGCCAGGAAAATCAAAAATGTTTCCAAATGAAAAGTAAGTTGGCCTAATTCTAAAATGACGTATTCTTTAACAAAATTAAAACCATTAGATATTGTGGACCATTATTACTTTCATGACAATTAAACGTTTTCGTGGAGTTTATATGGAAACAAAACATTTGATTATCTTAAGATCACTTAAACGCATTAATATAAACTTTTTAAAAATATTCTAATAATGCTAAAAGTAAACTGTAATTTTGAATCTGATTATATTCATAAAAATCACATTTTTATCATGGAAAACTATGTGTTTACTGTTTGTTTATACTTAGTACCGTAGAAAAGAAGGGTGGGGCACATGCTCGATATACGCCCACTACACATTGGTCAAGGTGGCAGGAAGTGTGCTATTTTCTAGAGCGTGGGAGATATATCTGGTACAGTGGTCAACCAATTTAATTTTCCTCCATAACCCTTAATTAAGGAAACTTACTTTTTCACAACTTACTTTTCTCTTTAAAAGATTATTCAATATACGTAAGAAATATTAAGAATGTATGAAATTTATACATTTATTTAAAAAATCTTTAAACATATTTATTATTGTCAAAAATATCTTTAGCTATAAGAGAAGATGGCGGATCGATAAATCAAATAATCGGTTCTCACGATGGCATGTGGTGCTATTCCTGTTGACCTATTGAATATCTTAATTTAAGCTCGTTCTATTGTTTTCTAACGAACAAGATTTTGTTATCGTGAGTGTCTCGCACGTTTTCATTCATTGAAGTCGTCTCAATGAGAGACAGACAGACACACCTGCTTCTATCAAATACGGATGTGTTGCCTTTTATTCCATTTAGAAACCTTTTTTAATAAGTCTACAAATAATACTACAGAGAATTATTATCAATAATTATTTCTGAGTTATTAATAAAAAAGAGATGATTATTAAATTGTAAAATTTGTTGACTAAATGCATTATTATTATTATTATTATAAATAATGCATTTAATTATTTTATTTTTGATTCATATTGTTAATTATTATTATGATATTACGAATGTAAAAAATTTAATATATATCTTATTATAATTTAAGTTATTTAACATATTTAATTACAAATAATATTTAATATCCGTTTTATTATTTAATTAAGCGGATTATAAAGTTGCTACTGTTTGAGAGTTATTGTACACGTAATAGAAACTGTTCGTTGTACTATGGCAAAATAGTTTGCAGTTAAATAATTTAATATCGAATTTTTATTACGTGTATCGATTTGCTTCATGGTCAAACCAATTTTATTTTTTCTTATATTCGATTAAAATGCCAAAATTTTAATACGTTTCGCTTCATTAGATTTTTAACAATTCTTTAATCATTCTTTTTTCAAATTGCCAAGTAAAATGAATGCTGCATGAAATCCTATTGATAGACTTGCTAATAAATTTTTAGTTATTTATAAATAAAATAAAGTTTGAACAACAAATGGAAAAGATTGCATTAAAACCTTAGAAATCAATTTCTAAAGAAATGATTTTAAACTAAAAACAGAATTCAAAACAGATAAAATGACTAAATGCAATATTGTCAAGTCATTGTTACTATTTCATTTTTTTTTTTTTTTTCGAAATATTGGGGAGTTTTTCAATTTTAAAAATAAATTTTAGTTTATTCTTATTAAATATTTAAACTATTAGTTCAGTCTTTTCTTTTTTATATTTTAAAACTTTGAGAATTTTTAACTGAATGTGTATTTTTCATCTTTTGAAAATTCAGTAAATGAATAGCTTTTGTTAAAATAAAATTGAGTGTTTCAGGTATACAAATTTCATCATTATTTATCATTTAGTATTGCAAATCTTATCCAATATTTTAATGCAATATTTGTACATTATTATCTAGGTAATTTAAAAAATTTGAGTGGAATTTTTTAAAATTACGTAGCTAACTATTTTTTTTTATAATATATTTTATACAAATTTTAATATTGAACTATTTTTTTAATAATAGACTACTAAATTCAATTATAAAAACTTTAAAAAACCAAATTTAAAATAATTTCATCTGTTATCAGTTATAATAATTAGTTTTTAACAACTTAAATTGTAATAAATGTTGTTACAATGAACAAAAATCCAATGTAATTAATAAGGTAAATTATAATGACTTCACGTTTTAATTATATTTGGAAATGAAAATTTTGCTTACTTTATTATATGCTACCTTAGCTTTTAATACTAAATATTACTTTATAAAATTGAAAGAAAAAAAGGCATATTATAGTGTCTGTATAGAAATTTATTATAAAATGTTAATTTTTGTTATATGCAGCTTGAGTTGGTGTTTAATTCGTTTTAATTTTTAGTTGATTAATCAATATTTGGCCATTTGCAAAAGTCTTTAACTTCTCTTAGATGAAATGATGCGAATCAGAAGAGAGTAACTATCTTAAGGAAATGTCAATCATTTCATAATTTAAAGAATGTATACAGGAAGTGGAACGGTTAATTCCGTTTGTGACGTCAATTTAACACATGTGAAATGTGTTCTGGTCATTAACCAGCCATAATTCGCGCCTGATGGTGTATGATACAGATAATATATATCCCATATGTTTATATAAACATATCAATCTATCTATTTACTATTTAATATAATAGGATCTTTTTATTAAATTAAAGCATCACTGATTTTGAATGTTATACTAAGTATTTAATTTATTATTTTTGAAATAAATTTACATGGCGTACTTTAACATGACAGATTAGAGAATAAAAAGAAATATATTATTACAGTACTTAACATAAAATCCTCAACATTAGATGCCAATGTAGTACATTAATTATTATTATTATTAATTATAGAAATATTTTATATAATAAAATTTAAAAATATTCTGAGTATGAACATAAAAAAATAAAGATAAAAATTTGAAATTTAATAAGATTATACGCAACTTTCGAAGAAAATTGGGTAATAAATATGGAAAACTTGAATAAGAAAAGAACCCGGTGGTATGCGTTGTTGAAGTATTGTTTTTAATTTAATAGGCCTATTTTCTTTGATAGCATTCTAAGATATGGATATAGGCTAGATAGAATGATTTGATATATATTGGTACTCACTCAATAATTGTTTACATATAGAAAAGAATTACATAATAAGCTATGTATAACCTAGCCTAATTTTGTAATAGACGATAGTATTAAAATATTTTTGATAAGGAAAAAATAATTTAAATTATTCACTTTGTAATATAAATTAGATACAGTATAGTTTTAAAAATTCTTATTCTTATAAAGATTGAATATTCTCTGCATTTTAAATATATAAGGAAGTAAAAATATAAGCGTAGCTCTGTATAAAAATAGTGAAAAAGAATGGTTATTTAATGTATTGCTTAAAATGATAAAGTGAAGAATGTCTACAGGTATTTATAAATACGGAGTAGTTAAAAAACCGACATATTTAGTGAAAATCTAATTAAAGTTGAATACTTTTTTATTACAAATTAAAATAGCTTGTTATAATATCAAATTCATATGTAATTGATCATCATAAATTTTATTAAGTAGTGCTATAAAGTTTTATACTGTATTTTATAACGAAGTTTTCTTTCGAAATTTTTAATTATATAGATTTTTAAGTACAAAATAAAACTATTTTAAGGTTTTATAGTTCATTCAATCGTACATTATAAAAAGTATTTCTTAATATATTTCCTTAAATAATAATGCACCGCTTAGCTCTATTTGGATAAATGACTTCCTGTTTTCTTATATAGAGACGATAATTAAGTAGTTCTGAAAAATCTCATGTTTTTGATAAAATTTGCAATTACGATCTACATCATAGCATTGCGAATGTATAAAAATATTTTTATTATCTTAATTACTCGATAAGAAAATGGCTTATTATTATTATCGTCGCAAGACTTTTCCAGTAACTAGTCATTTTTTTGAATGGAGATTGTTTTAAATCATTCTTCTCTGTTATTAAGACACATATTATATAACATTTTCAATACTCATAGTCAAGGCGTGTTTATATGTGAATTTGTATTTTTATTTTTAAGTTTATATAGTAAAAATGTAATTATAAACACTGACCAAAAATGCTTAATCTTACTTGTCTACATGTCTAGATTTAATATTTCGAAAAATAAATAAAATTATCTCATATAAGTAATTTTATCATTAATAATTCTGCAATTTTAATAGTAATTTTATAAGCTTGTAAAAATTCTTTCGTATTAAGCAATGCTTTTTAACGAGCAAACAAAAAGAAAAAAATTATCCTTTATATGAAAACTTATTTATAAATTTAAACTTTATTGTTCAAAGATTAAATTTTACATACAGAAAAGAATAATTTACTGTATACCCTAACATTTATAATGTTAATTAAAACGTGGTTAGTATTGAATCAAGATGAGCAATGTTTTTTGAGAGTAAACAAGTTTATTTAAACATTAATTATATGGTAATGAGAAATTGTTTGCGCTTTAATTTAATGTAATTCAATAGTTACAGAAGCCCTCAAAAGAAAGACATCATCTCACCACAGAGAAGACTTTCCAGACAAGAATGTAGTCGATCCTTTATCATGGAGGGTTCGGTTCAGTTTACAATGGTTAGTTTAATCTCAAAACTTCTATAGTTATCAGGAGATTTATATTGATTACATGGAAATTAAAAATTTTAAGTTTATTTACATAACAAAACTTAAACTTTCTTTATATTGTTAGGGAGTACAGAGCCAAGATAGACATCTGTTTCTTTTCAATGATCTTTTAGTCGTAGCTAAGCCGAGGTAAGCTATTTATGACTTAATAATTTTTAATTTAACCTTGTAAATAATTTAAAGATTTGCATAATTAAATAGTCTACATACTTTTTTCTTAATTAATTATTCTATTTTATATTCATAGTTTTATTTTAATCTATTTTATTTCTCATATTTCTTTCATTGTTACATATATTGGCTATTTCTATTGAAATACTACTGATACTTTGTTTCCCCCTCTTTCTCTGTTTAACTTTTTCTCTTATAATGTCACGATTCCATTTACAATTATAGCTTTCAGATAAAAATATATATTTATTTTAATTTATAGAAAATAATATTTAATATTGCCTATTGCTTCATAACCAAATCATAATACCTTCTGGTAATAAGATCCATCTACGCGTGTAAATTTCTAATATCTGTTAAAATTTATTAAATCAATAAAATTTTAATTTTCTTGAATTTTTTTTATTGTTTATTATTTTAGATCTGGCGGCACATTTCGATTAAAGGAAAAAGTATTGGTGTGCGAACTGTGGACATCCACGTGCATAAATGAGGTGTCCGAAATCAGTCTTTCTCACGAGACATCATTCGTTTTGGGTTGGCCAACTATCAACGTGGCTGTCACGTTTAAGTATGTTGACATTCTTATCTAAAATATCTAATTGATTAATCATTATCAAAAATAAATTTTTCCTTTTTATTACTGAAATAACATAAGTGAAATAAATACTATAACCTAAATAAATTCTATGAAGTAATCATCAAGTAAATAATCTTATAATTTTTATTTCATATAAAATAAATATCAGTTTTTAATAGTATATATAATAAATAAAAATTCTTATGTTTATATCTTAAATTATATTTTCGTTTTTGCGAATAATTCAGATATTTGAAACTTAATTTTGAATATTACAATGATAAAGTGAAGTAATGAATGCTAGTTATATAAGTAACAATATTACGTAAAATAATTTCATTAACAAAGCATCGTTAAAATATTTCGATTTGAAAAGTTAATCTAACGGTTCGCTGAAATTAATGTATAGTTACAGAAACTTTGAATTAACCTATCAAACAGACTTGTATTTGCAATATTAATCTACAGATAGATTTTACATGACTTTTTAAGCTTAAGAAATTTTCAAAGTATAATGAAATTTTCATTCAATAAAGATATCTTATAACACAGATAAATTGGTATATATATTGGCTAAATATGTCTGAATAGGTTATTTTCAAAGTTGTTAATATGAAACTATATAATTTTAATATAATTATACGAAACTTGTATTAAATTTCGTATTATTCTAGAATTTAATTCTTAGTTAAATAATATATAATATTTATTGGGTTGCAATTTGAAAAAAATTGTAGACCTATAAATTCCCACTGTCGTCCTTCCATTCTTCTGTCCGTCCGTCCGTCTGTCTTTCCTTAATGTCGAGAATAGTGTTAGATATATGAAAGACGAGACGAGATATGAAAACCTTAGGGGCAGGAGGACCGGATTAACTATATATGAACTTCTGATGAAGACCGAAAGTCACGTTATTTCAATTCAAAAATTTTCACCTGAAAGATGTTTTATAGATAACCTGCACGACTGTATTGTTAAAGGAAAAGTATGATGTACAGGGATAAGCTATTACTAATTTCAGATGGAGAGCATATATTTTAAATAAAAAAAAATTGCAGCCCGGAATTATGACCGATGTTACAATAAATAATTGCTCGTTTATATAATTATATAATGTAATGTAAAAGCGAATAGTTTGTTTAAGTAATAGATATATTAATATAATCCTATTATCAAATATATGTTACTGTTATTGTCATTATTTTTCATTTTTAATATTAAAAGTTAAGAAATTGAAATTGTATTTATTTGAAAATAATAAAAAAAAGTTTTAGTTATCGAAGATTCCATTGCTTAGTTTGAAAGCAATGGAATGTTGTGCAATATGATCTTGGTCTTGATTGTAAAATGTTTTGCTGAATTTAAGGAAAGTAACTTCTTTGAACCAAATCGAAGTAGACGTGCAATTTCTTTAAAACTACATTTACTATGACTTATTGTTATGGCCAGTTCGTGTCTACGAATCCCGTCGATTCTTTAGCCCCTAGAGCTTTTGGCTGAATGATAGCAGCAGTTATGATAATAGAGGCGGTTGGCACTTTCTATAAATCTCTGTGGTAGATGTGAGGTTCTACATTCCTTTTTGTAGCTAGATACTTTGTATCTACGGGTCAGGTACTATACCTGATGGATTGATACTTAAAAGGTCTTGATCTTGACAATAATTTGAATCGCCATGAACTGTGTGGTAGGTCTAATCTGCAGTCATACTTAAGTTAATAAGTATATTTTTAAACTAATATATATGTGTATATATATTTAATTATTTCAAATAATTAAGATGCATGTCTCAACGTTCGATCAACACAAACTGATTCGTAAAATTTGACTTGCGTATAAATAAGTTTCATTTAATCCATACATCATTAACTGTCATGTTATACAAATCGTGACGGAGATACGATATAAGATAATCTTTTTTAATTAATTAAGAAAAATACGCAATTAAAAATGCTTTAATATTAAAATTGCAAAAGTCGAAAAATTATTTTAATGTGATTGGAAATTTAGCAGCTTTAGGTACATAGTTTTATTTTATACTTTAAAATTTTTATGGCTAGTCAGTCTCGTTAGCATGGACAAACTAAGCGAAGGTAAGAAAGAAAAAATTTATAATGCCAGGAGCCGCAGAGAAAACTTTATAGTCTACATTGACCTCACTACTTTGGCATGTGAAGGATGGTTTAGCCTTGGTTTATCAGAGCAAACGATAAGTATAGAAAGATTTTGAACACAAATGACTCTTAAAATGAAAGTTAAAAAAAAAAAAAAAAATAGGAATTGCCTCCGGATATAATAGAAGAGGTTCTCTCTGGAAGCCGATGGCAAAGATGTACTGGCTAATCTGTGACCCACTTACTAGATACTAGCGATCTCGAAAGACCTTCGCTATTTTTTTTTTTCTATGAACACTATAGTTATTTTTCTTTTGTCAAAAATGAATGCATACATTTTATTTATATTTATATTTTAAATAATAAAAATTATTATGAACAAAATATCATTTAAAATGTTTTGTTTCTGCCACAAGTGCTTAAATTATATAGTTTAATTTCATCAAGGTTAAAGTAATTTCTCGTACACTTGGATAAATATCAAGTGTGTGGTAAATCACGTTCATTTTTTTCAATCATCATTTTGGCGTCAATTCTATGTATGTCCTTCAATTTTAGAACTGGTCTTTTCCGTAAACAAATCTCACTCATACGAACTAAATAAATGTTGGCATTTATTTAGTTCGTATTTTACTAATCATTTATTTATTTGTTTATTTTTTTTAATAATTCCGAAAACTATTGAAAGCTATAGGCTAAATTCCCAGAACTTTCTATAAAAGCTGAACAATAAAAGATAATAAATCTTTAAAATTACAGTATTATAATGTTTTTATTTAAATATTTTTATGTTTGATTAATTTTTTTGCTTATTTTTCCTTATAGCTCTAATCATACTAAACAGTTATGGGAAGATAAACTGAAACAGTAAGTTTTATAATTATATTAAAAATTTTTATATTTTTTGTTTGTAAATTACTTTTTTTCTTAACGTATATTCTCATGTATTATCATTAGTTTATAATAATGGTGAGAAGGGATAATGGGGAAAATTACTTTAAATGTCAATTATTTATAATTACCATTCATTTTTTACTTTGTTAAATTCTGACAAATTTGACAAGTTGAATATTATTATTTATGCAGTGTGAAATTAATTTCATGGTTTTTCTCATTATTCGAAAACTATAATAATTCCAATTTGTGATGTCACAGTAATCATTGTTACATGAATGCAGTTTCCTATTATATAATTTGACACAACAAAACTACAAAATACATGATAATTCTTTGAATATAAAAATTTTAAATGAATTTAAAAAATAAGTATTATTATTTTCTTAAAATTTATTATAATAACAATAAATCTAAATGAACTTTGTTACATTGATATGTATTTAATCAAAAAATTATATACAATAGCTAATTAGAATATATTTTATGTTTAAAATCACAGGTTTCACTTGAAGGAATATTGAATGTAGTACTTTTACAGAATTCTAAAGATAATGATATTTTAAGTAAATTTATTTATGTAGAAAAAAGTAAATACATATTTCAATTTAATTAAGAAAATTGAAGACATGTCTGTTTATTCATTACATAATTCTTTTATTATTAAAAATATTTGAAAAGTTGAAAGCTATGATTATTAATTTTGTAACAAAAGATAATAAATGTAAATACATTTATCATAGATTGAATTAAAATATATATGTATTTAATTATGTTTACATGTAATTTGTTATATTAATAAAAAATTATATTAAAATGTTAAAAATAACTTAAATCATTGAAAATTTCTTTTTAAAAAAGTATTTTGAGAAATTTTGATATTCTTTTAGAAATTTGATTGATAATTTTTAAATAATCTAAAATTTAATTCAGCAATTCAGTTAAAATACAAAAGAAAATTATAATGTCTATTATTACAATAAAAAGATGAAATATATCATTTACTTTATTAAATATATAAAAATGAATTATCATCAATAATAAGTTATAATTATTGAATGTTACTTTTCAGATTAATATCAACAAGCAAAGAGAAGGAAGGAAAATCTGTCACTTCAATACAATTTAGTCTTTGTAGTCAAAACAGTAGAGAAAATATTGGTAACCATGTATGTATAGATTTGATTAAAGTTTTTTCAAAGTTTTATCATTATAAATAACTAAATTTTGATATATTTGTTACAGTATATAACATTAAAAGTAAATAATAGACAAACAGCAAAAGATTGCATTAAACTATTACTAGAACAATTAAGTCAAAATGTAAGTAACTTAGTTATATAAAGAGTTTTATCATAATATTCTTTCGTTAATAATAATTAAATTTGAAATTATTTCTAATTTAGGGAATTAATGAATATCAGTTATGGATTAAATCAAGAAAAGATGATGCTCCTTATCCATTAATTGGTAAGAGATCATTTTAATGTACAGTACATAGAAATTATAATATGCTTACCAAAATTTTACATACACCCCTAAGAAATTTGTTTCCAATCTTTCTTATCACTTTTATTCAAAATATATTTCAGAGAAATACTAAACTTATAATGAAAACATTTACATAAAATATTTAAACATGAAAACATGATTTTAACAATATTTATATAAAACATTTTCCACTGAAATATCTAAAATTTTTCTATTCTAAACAAAATAAGTTAAAATTTTAGACATTATCTTAAAAAAACAAACATTCTTATTTATTAAATTTATTACTTATTTGATTGTATCAGATAATGACAAAGAGCATTATTTCCTCCAATAAAAGCAAGAACATAAAAATACCCAAAATTAAAAACAATGTATAATAAATAATAATTGATTAATATACAAAAAAACAGCAAACACTTAAAAAATTTCCCGCAAAACACAAGTTACCAATTGGTACTAAAAACCAAGTTAAGCATTGTACAAGTTGTGTTTACATTTATAAATATTTCAAGTGCAGGCCATTTTCATATACAGTATATACACAGTTTGATAAATATAACTCCATTTTTATCAAAGACTGCATTGTAATAATATTGATTAAACATAGTACAATAAAAAGTAGACAGTTATAAATTTATCAGATAAAAATAGCTTAAGAAAAGTATTTTGTTTTTAGGATAATAATGATAAATTTAACAACATTTCTTCATTAAAAAGTTTAATTTATTTTAACTTCTTTCAGTTCAAATTTATATGAAGTATTTTTTAAATTTCTGATTTTAAATAGTTAAGATAATTATAAAATTTTAATTAAATTCTGAAAGCACATTACCATTAAAAACTATATATAAAAATAGTGAATATATTAAAGTTTTATCACAACTTCTAAATTTCTTTTAAGATACATCTTAAGAAACTCTATTTATTCAGATGTTTCAGAAGAATTTCCTTTAAATATACTATAATTAAAATGCATTCAGAGTAATTATTTGTATTTTTAAAAATAATGTAAGAATTTAATTAATTTCAGTAGATATGTATAGTTATATTTTAGAGTTTTGATAATATAGAATAGTATTTAAAAATTATTAAAAATACTTCGTATATAAATTGAATTTTTTANCAAATCATAATACCTTCTGGTAATAAGATCCATCTACGCGTGTAAATTTCTAATATCTGTTAAAATTTATTAAATCAATAAAATTTTAATTTTCTTGAATTTTTTTTATTGTTTATTATTTTAGATCTGGCGGCACATTTCGATTAAAGGAAAAAGTATTGGTGTGCGAACTGTGGACATCCACGTGCATAAATGAGGTGTCCGAAATCAGTCTTTCTCACGAGACATCATTCGTTTTGGGTTGGCCAACTATCAACGTGGCTGTCACGTTTAAGTATGTTGACATTCTTATCTAAAATATCTAATTGATTAATCATTATCAAAAATAAATTTTTCCTTTTTATTACTGAAATAACATAAGTGAAATAAATACTATAACCTAAATAAATTCTATGAAGTAATCATCAAGTAAATAATCTTATAATTTTTATTTCATATAAAATAAATATCAGTTTTTAATAGTATATATATCTTTTTATTAAATTAAATATAATATAATAAAGTATCCCGTTGTTATATAACGATTTCGGGTATATCGCGCTTTTTTTGATCCCCAAATTTTAAAAGCACTTGAATCAATAAATTTTAAAATACCAATTGCCATTGGATTTCTTTTTGCAACGAAATACGGTATTTTATTCCTACCATTGTCCTTGAAATGCCATTGTAGGTGAAACAATAAATTAGCCAAGATCTAAATAAGCAAAACAGGTGGACAGATTATTAATTAAATCAATTATCATTTATGTTTCCTTTTGATATTAAAAGTTGTTTATTTATTGGTTGTTACTGTCTCCTCATTTACAAGTTTCTGTGAATTCGAAATTTTACACCTTTATGTGAATAGACACAAAAGTCAATTCACATTAAAGTGTGAAGTTCGAATTCTCTACCGAATGTCTAAGGAAAAGATATTTTATTTCTGAACGGAAAGTTCTAACATTTTTATACAATAGTAACTTTATTTTGCTTTTAGAGAATTTTGCTTTTTTTTTTTGTTTTTTGTAAATTCAAAACTGTGTGAAGTTTATTGATAAAACTAAATACAAAATAAAAGCTGTACTTCTAATTGAAATCTTATCTAATAAAATAATCCTATTAAATTTTATTCATTATTTGAATTTGAACAAAACATTTTTTTTGTTACTTTGAATATATTGAATAGTTTCTCATACATTATTTTTATTACCTACATAATATTTTTAATAATTACATAAGAAATGAACATACAGAAGTATATAGTTTTATTCTTTACTATTGGTATATGAAATTCAATCAGCATTTTCATGAAATGCATTAAACAAAATCAATTTTATTAAAATTAAATAAATCATATACAACATAAAATAAAAGTTTATGTATTGATAAATAAGATATAAATTGAATATCATGTAATTAATAATTTTGAAATACTTTGGATATAGAAAAGAGATACAGAAGTTGTTATTTAATGGTAAAATTAATAATTAATAATGTAACAGTTCTTATCTTAAACTTTTTAAAATTTATCAGAGTACTGGTATTTTATTTTTATAGAAACTGTTAAAATAAGTTATTTTTTCATTGTGGGTATATTCATAGTATATATATATAAATTTAATTTTATTTACAAAGATGTAAATTATATATGAATATAAGAACTTTTTAAAGCCAAACAGTTGCCAGATTATATCAGACTATATTACTACTATTATTATTAATTAAATGATAAGTATTTAATTAATGATAGTAGTAGTAATATAGCCTGCTTTAATCCAGCAATTGTTTGGTTTTAATATATAACTGTTAAGTTTAGATGTTTATATTTGTATAAGAATTTTTTATTTATTCTATGAATTAATTCTTGCAACTTTTTAACTTTTGTTAAATAGAGAAACTTTTTATTAAATATAATTATTATGCAGATTTAAATATATTTTCTTTCAAAAATTGGACAGTATTTTCATAATAAGTATATTATAATTTATACTATAGATGACAAAACTGATATTTTAGAGTATAATAAAAAAAAAATTAGTGTTTTTAGCACAGAGTATAAATTAAACTTGATATTATTGAAATACAATATTTTAACTTAATCGATGATGTTTAGTAAAAATGTTTTTTAATTTTTAATTTAATTATAAAATTGTTAAAAATTCTAATAAGTTATAATTTGTATACTTTTTTGTAAAACAAATAAGACCTAAATTACAATAATAATTTAGAAATATTATATTACTATTTAGGGCATGAATTTCCATTTTCCATCAAAATGAGTTTCATTCGCACATTACTTCAAAGATCGGAATTGGATTTAAATAATTTTAGTAATATTAGCACTGATACAAAATGTACTTTTATTTTACGGAAGAAAAGTCAAAAAGCTACATCATATCCAAGTAAGTTAATTTTTCTTCGATAAAATATTCAATTATTTTTCCATTATTGATTAGATTCATAATTTGATTTAAATTATAAAATACTTATATTAAATCTTTGATAAATAAATATAAAAACGTTTTCATGAAAAGTTAATACAGTAGAGCGTCGTTTATCCGAATCAATTGGGGACTGGAGTTGTTCGGATAACTTATTTTTCGGATAACCAATTATGTACGAAAAAATATATTAATTTATCCCGTGTTGAAATTTTTCTCTGTTGCGTGTCGATTCACGTTGAATTTTCGTCGATGTTAAGCCTAACGAAGACTATTGTATCGTTAAAAATTATTTTTTTATTTTGTACAAACAAAATAAATATATTGAAAAATATAAAAACAATAAAAAATTATACTTCAGAAGTTAATTTAGTATCAAAAACGTAAAATATTTGAGTAGCCCAAGACATAGCCAAAGATTACAGCGCCACAGCACTGGCGAAAATTTAAATTTGTCGACTGGAATTCCTTCGGATAACCGACGTTTCGGATAACCGACCTTCGGATAAACGACGCTCTACTGTATTAACTTTTCATGAAAACGTTTTTATATTTATTTATCAAAGATTTAATATAAGTATTTTATAATTTAAATCAAATTATGAATCTAATCAATAATGGAAAAATAATTGAATATTTTATCGAAGAAAAATTAACTTACTTGGATATGATGTAGCTTTTTGACTTTTCTTCCGTAAAATAAAAGTACATTTTGTATCAGTGCTAATATTACTAAAATTATTTAAATCCAATTCCGATCTTTGAAGTAATGTGCGAATGAAACTCATTTTGATGGAAAATGGAAATTCATGCCCTAAATAGTAATATAATATTTCTAAATTATTATTGTAATTTAGGTCTTATTTGTTTTACAAAAAAGTATACAAATTATAACTTATTTAGAATTTTTAAT
>NW_019384511.1:865202-870495 GCF_000671375.1 Centruroides sculpturatus
GCTAGTTTTTCCTTTTTCATATTGTAGCAGTCGTAATCGAACCATCCCTGTCCAGATTCTTTGTGAAGTTTCTTTCTGTCGCTATCCACAATTATGTAATTATTCATTATATTTATCATTAAGTTATATATTTCATCGCTGTTGCATTCTGTAATTTTCGGGATGTTATCAAATCGGTTTTCAAATTCATTAGCGTATCTATTTGATTTATATTGTATACTTATTTTTTTATCCAAGGTATTTTTAGAATTTTTTTCCAAGAAGAATAAAAAAGTTGTTTTTGTAGGAAGGTGATCCGAAATATCAAAATCAAGAACATCAAATCTCAAGCAATAATCCAATAACAATTCTGAACATATCGTGTAATCAATAGTTGATCTTCCATATAATTTGATCAAATATTTCTACGCAAAAAAAGAAGTACTCGTATTCCACTTGTAATTAGATAATTTTACATAGCTATTGAAGGATAATAATAAACAAAAAAAATATGAACATCTTTGTAGATAAAAATATTTAAACAATTATTTATATATTGTATCTTGAACTTTGTTCTTTCACACAAATTTTTATTGAATTGTGAAGATGCATTTTCTTGACTATGTCAATATTCTAAGAGTATTTAATAGTATAAGAATATTGATCATATCACAAAAATTGTAAATCCAAGATTAAGTATAAGTATCCTGTTATCTTATTGATCATATTAGTATATTATCATTATATTCAGCAAGTAATTTTCAATATTTTTCAATAATTTCAGTCATTTTTAATATACTTATTATATTTTTATAACATTCAAGTATATTATAACATAGTTTTAATCAAATTCACTGTCATTTTTATTAAAATATTGGTAGAGTAGTTGTTCAATTCATAAATTATTAAAAAATATATATCTAATCAATTCATAAATTTTTTAATGTAATATATGGGATATTATCTATTAGACGTTAAATATTAGTGGACTACATTGAAACTGTATGTAAAAAATAATTATTAAAAATATCTGTGAAAAATCAATTTCTGAATTATATTTTTGTCTTGGTATTAAATATATGCATCTAGAATTTTATACAATTCTAATACTTTTTAAATGGTTATTTTTAAACTGGTGACAAAAATATGCTATCTTAAACTTTAATAAATGCAATTCTTACTTAGAAATTACAATAATTATTATTTATTTAAATTTATATTTTCAATATACTTGGGTATGTTTTAAACACTGTATTATCTATCTTTCAGGCAATTTTAACTCAGCTATTCCAAAAAGGTCCATTTACTGTTGGAATATTTCGGAAATCTGCAAATGCAAGATGTTGCAGAGAATTGAAACAAAAACTTGAAGTTGATCCAGATTATGATTTACGAGATGTTTCTGTACTTGTTCTGGCATCTGTTCTAAAAGTAAGAATAATTATAATTGCTGTAATAGTAGTAATAAATACTATTTCAGAGAATAATAATAATAATAAATATGTTTAATATCTCTGAATATTATTAAAGATAAACTATTTATAATATAAAATGTAAAATAAAAATTATACTTACTACATATAAACCAAGAACAAGTTCAGTAATACTTAATTCAGTATTGTTTAAAATTTAGGAAATATTTTTAAAAGATGGTTAAAAATTAATTATTTTGTAAAAAAATTTCAGGAATTTCTTCGAAATTTACCAGATTGCCTGTTACTTTCCACTTTATATAATCAATGGCTTGATGCAATTGGAATGGAATCAAAATGGAAATGCAGAGAGCATGTTTTAAAGTAAGTAAAATTTCTCATTATATAATGAAAATAATACTGAATTTATTTAGTACCTCAATTAAAATCAAAAATGCTATCAAAAGGTATTTTACAAACTCGTCAAAATAGAGATGTTGAGACATTTTAATAGTTATAGCAAATTGTTGACAGTGGAGGGTAAGTAGATGATTTTCTGTTGTGGAAATCTATCAGCTATTTAGACTCAACAGAATAATTTATTAAATATACAGTAGAGCATTGATTATCGAAACAATTCGGGACAGGGGTTGTTTGGATAACTGATCATTTACAAAAAATATATTAAACACAAAACTGTACTGTATATAATTTGTATCATACGTCTTACAAATACATACCTTACATAATGTAATACATTAAACTAGGCCTACAGTTCAGTTTGGCAGGGAGAGAAGAGTGCTGCAATGCCACAGCCCTAGCAGAAATTTGAATTTGCCGACTAGAATGCTTTTGGTTAACCAATGTTTCAGTTGATCAGTATTTGGATAATCAATGCTCTATTGTATAAGTTTTTTATTCTTACAAAATCATATAAAGCTGAACATTTCATTATTAAAATATTTAATAATAAATAGTATTAAATGCAGTTTTATAAGAATCTAAAAACAGAATCATAACTAATTTTTCTTAAAAATACTGTATCTGTACATTACAAAAAACAAAATCATATATGTTTATTATGTCTGTATATACATTATACAATGATTTTAATTTAATTATTTTTTGCACCATCTCAAAATTTTATAATATAATTTGTAAGTGAACTGTACATATTGCATTTGTTATTTCTCTGTCACAATGTTTTATTTGAATATTTTTATGTGGAAAATATAAGAAAGATGAAAAGCATTCTGTTACATAAAAAGAATAATTATTATTTAAAGAATATTTAATGTAGATGTTATTGTAACATATTGTTAATTATATCTCATATTAATAATTAATACATTGTCATCATAATGGTGTCTTAAAATTCAATAAATGATATAGTATGAATAATCAGATTTTAATTATTAAAGTTTTTTTTTTACAAAATTAAAGTAATAGCACCTTGAAAAATCTTTGATTTAACTGTTTAATCTTGCCTATTAATTAATTAAAATTTTAGATTCATTTACTGTTTGAAATTATTTTAATTTATGTTTGAAACTGTTTGAAATTATTTTAATTTATATTTCATTCTCAAGTTTTTTCTATGTTGTAATATAATATAATCATATAATTTGAAACTATAATGATGATAATGCCAATAGATATTGTGATCCAATCTCCCTATATAATGTTTTCTTAAATGGCTTAATAAATGGCATTATTTCTGTAGATTTGTTGTTCAATACTAAACAACACATTGGATATAATTTGTACATAATCAGTAATTTCAAAAAATAAAGAAACTATTAAATTAGTTCAATTTGCAGTTTATATTTTTACTATGAAAAACAATGCAAAAACTAATGTTTGAATATGTTGGTTTGAATTAATGACAATTAATAAATTCTGATATCAGATAGAAAGCATATACAAGGTCTGTTCAAAAAGCATCGGACCTTTTTTTTCCCGCGTAAACCAATGATGCGCGAGAGGCCTCCTTCGGTGGAGTTGTGGAGGGGACAGTCATGCACAGCCCTGAATTTTTTCCCGCCTGCAGGAAGCGTCAGTCGTTGGCAATTGGCCTATGAGTGAGGTCATGTAGTGCACTCTCGTAGGATTCCACTAAGCTGGTAAATGACTGAACAACATGAGCAGCGATATTACATCAAATTTTGCCAAAAACCTTGGCGATACCCGAGTGTAAACCATTCGCAAGATTCAGCAGGCTTTCGGGATCCTCGAGGCCAAAAAAAGCGCGGCAGGTCCGCAGCAATATCAAAGGTCATGTTGACAGTTTTTTCGACTCTCGTGGGGTGGTGTGTCGTGAGTATGCACCACAAGGCCAAACCATCGCAAAGGAGTACTACCAGGAGGTCCTTCGTCATCTTTCCGATACAGTGCGACGCAAACAACCGGATCTGTGGTCGATCAAAACTTGGCAGCTCCATCGTGATAACGCATCCGCCCATTCTGCGCATCTGATTCGGGCTTTCGTCGCCAAACACAATACTCCTGTGGTTCGTCACGCTCCGTATTCTCTCCACATGGCTCCGTGTGACCTTTGGCTATTTCCCAAGCTGAAAATGCCGCTAAAAGGAACCCGAATTTAGTCAAGAGAAGACATTGTGCGGAATGCGACGGACCAGCTGATGGTCATTCCAAAAGATGCGTTCCAGCAGTGTTTCCAGCAATGGCAGGAACGCTGGGAGAAGTGTATACATTACCAAGGAGACTACTTTGAAGGGGATTAGGGTTTTGTACCTCAAAGTCAATAAATATATTTTTGCCAACCAAAGGTCCGATACTTTTTGAACAGACCTTGTAAGTGTAAATTAATAAGTAGTTTGATTATCAAACAAATTCTTAATAAGAACTAACAAAGAGCTTTATCATAATTTTTAATTTAATAAATATTAATCATCTATTTTAGAATGAATCAAAGTATTTGTCTGAAATTCATGATTTTTAAATATAAAAATATTTTACTAATATTGTTTACTATTAAAACAATAAGAATATGTGAAAAATATCAATAATAATCATCTTTTTTTTACTAGAATTGAATTTCAAAAGAATCAGAAAACTAGAATTGGACAAGGAGTTTACTAACATCAAATTTTATAAAGCAAAATTAATTTTACTGTTTTTGAGAAACAGTAAAATTAATTTTGCTTTATAAAATCTGTTTTTTAAAAAAACATATAATGAAATATTTAATGTAATACAATAATTCCTCCATTTACATGGTCTCCATTTATGCAAAGTCACTTTAACACAGTTGAAAAATTTTTAAATTTTAAATAATCAACTCTATGGAAATAAATGAAAGTTATATCAAAAGAAGGCATGCTTTATGTTATCAGTAACCTCTTACAAACACACTCAAACAACCTTAAAACATAGCAAAAAATTTAATAATTATAACATATTCTACTTGAGAAAGATCATTAAAAATGATAAAAAAATTTATACTTATTAAATTTTTTGCTGTGTTTTAAGGTTGTTGGAGCATGTTTACTTTACTAGGCAGCTGTGAATTAGTTAACCTCTTATATAGATATATATCTAAAAAAAACTTTAGTTAAAACTATTCTATCCCTGTAAGAGTAAAATACTGTATTTGAGAATATGGAACAGATCCCTACTTTAAACATGCTCCTTTTGTGCAGTTCTCATTTATGCATTATTTTTATTCAACCATCTGTAAATGGAGGGATTACTGTAATTGATAATTAAAATTAAATCAATGTACATCTAAATTTATTATTATAATGATAAATAAAAAGATCAGCATACTAATATTATAACATTTACTTGAAATGAATACAGTAGAGTCTCGAAAACTTGGCCTAATGTGGACCGAAGGGTGGCCGAGTTTGTGAAAATGCCGGGTTATCGGGAATGGGGTT
>NW_019384512.1:0-16173 GCF_000671375.1 Centruroides sculpturatus
GTAGTCGAATTTTTCGCTGTTCATTTTCTTATTATTTTCTACATATGATACTAATACTTCTTTTTGTTCTTTGCTTATTTTTTAAAATAAAATATTGGAGGTTTTCATTTTGTTTCTGCGTACTATATTGCCATAAGACAACTTTTAACTGTAGCACGTGTAAACTAATTCGTGTTGATTTGTTTACAACTTGTTACAGTTAAGTTGATTGGTCGAATCGTTATACAGGCATACCTCGACTTACGTCGTTTCGAGTTACGTCGTTCCCGATTATACGTCGCTTGTTAAAAAAGTATATGGAAAAATAAAAATCAAGTTTAAGTCATTTTATTCGACTTTACGTCTGTCCGCCACAAATATTGAAGTCGTAATATCACTAGATAAACGTTTAAAGCACATAAAATCATATTAAAATATATACAAGTATGTACTGTATTTACAGTACACGCATTCGTAAATTTAGATTACTTTTTTTGTACTATATTAAAAACTAAAATTTATTTGTTTGTAAGCTTAAAATAGATTTTTATTAACCATATATTATTTAAAATGCTTTCCTAGTGATAAGTAGATTCGGAGACAGGTAAATTCGACTTACGTCGTTTTTCGACTTACGTCGTTTTCCTGGAACCAATTACCGACGTAAGGCGAGGTATACCTGTAGTCGCAAACCCAGATGCATTGTAAATAATCCCATCGTGCTTAACGAAATACGCAACCGAGTGAGTATGACGTATTTCCGCTCGCCTTTCGAGTTCGCTCGAAGAGTCTAACTCGAGACTACCGATTATGTGAGTCACAGTAACACGAGTGAGTTCGATGACGTCAGTTCGAGTACAACACGAAAAACTCGAGACTAAGGGCCCTGGAGAGACGACGACATCTGTCTATTATTAGATAAATGGCAAGAAAAAGTGTTTATTTCTAACCAAAACTTCCATTTTATTTGTTGGTGTTTGTGACTTATCGCGTAGTTACGTCAGTTTTATGATCGCGTGTAATAGCCAGGTTCTTCTCGAGCGGACTGCCTGTGCGAACAGTACGACGTTCGACTAGCGACAGTCACAATCCAGATTGTAGGTAAATCGAGATCGAAGTGAGTCGTGGATTGGGTGCGAACGTAGTATTACGGAATTGTGTTCGTTCTCAAAACCCGTTCGATCTGTTTTGATTGAACTTTGCCAATTTCCATTAATTGCGACCAGGAATCCAAAAATGTAATAAAAAATATGGGGGTCTACCAATTCCTTTTCGAGATATTAGTTCGCAACACGAGCGTGCGCGACAAAGCGATATCTCTTCGTTAATATCCTAGAAAATTTACACCTATAAAATCTAAATTTTATTAAGAATTTATTGGTATGGACAATATTTAAATCGCCGTAATTTCCATTGATAATTTAATGATAATTTTGTATTGCGTGAGGAGATGGAAAACACGAAGTGATTGTTTAGCATTATTAACCGATCAAAATTTTACTTTATTCACTGTTACAAACTTTCAGCAGATTTATTAGTTATTTTAAGAATTTTAATGGAGAAATAACTTTGTAAACGCATGTTCTGTCGTGTTTTGAGTCACTTACAAGTTAGTATCGATGCGAACGACGTGAAACAGTCAAACGCCAAGCGATTGTTTGGATAGACAATATTTTATTTACCAATATTTAAAACGGCTCCGTAATTCATATTTATATTTATCCTTAATTAAAATGTTTTTTGTGGTAACTGATGGCGAGAAGTTAAATCCGCTTGAGAAAGTTTCGACAAATTGAAAGCTAGTGGCTCCTTTATTTAAGATCTGATGAATTTTAATAGGTACTGTATACGATACGCGCGGAATTATTCTTTCAATTGTAGAAGGCGCTTTAATTAATTATTTATTAGTTATTTTATAATATAAAGACGTATACTTTAAAATTAAAATTGTTAAATGTTTATTTCAATTTAATAATAAATAAAAATCACGTAAAACATGAATAAAAACCGTACCAAAAGAATTAAAAAGCGTAAAATCAATTTAATCTTGATTAATGGGAACTTTATCATCTTTAGACGTCGGTGGCGAAATAAATTTATCTTCGGGTTGTTTGTAATTATCGAAGGAATGAACTCCCCAGGGCTGAAGTTCGGCCGTACCAAAAAGGACATAAATAGTATTTGTCAAAATATAAAGACCCGCAGTAAAATAATAAATAATACTCCAGTTTTTAACCGTTTGCTGAAAGAGACCAAAATAGTTTCAAATTAAAATTGTCATACAGAAGTAATTTTCAAATTCTATTGAATTTAATTTAACCTTACCTCATGCTCTGTTAAATATCCAATAAATATAGGAGCTAAAAATCCTGGAATTGCTGCAATCGTAGCCGTTATTCCAACTAAAGTCCCTAATTAAAATTAAATATTTAAAATCGTTTATGTTGATTCCATAAATATTTATATTTTACGCAATTAAAAGAAGACGTAAATTTATGTAGATTCTTAAAATTTAGATTGTTTCAATTTTATAAATTTTCAGTGTTTCAATAATAGTAAACACGCCTGACGCTTTATTTGTGCATATTTAAACCAAATAAAAATGCTTTTATACATTAGCAAATAGCATTAATTCAGTAAAAGTATTTTAATATTTATATAACTAGAAAATATATTATTTAAAAGAATCCGATTTTTCGACACTACTTATAAATTCCTTTTTTAAACCAAAAGATCGTTTCTATTTTTTTTAAATTTTCTATAAACGAATTTCGAATTTGAACTTCACGCAAATTATTTTGGATGGGATATCTACAGAATGACAATATTTAATATTTTAATAATAAAATATATTGTAAAATATTTAAATCGTGTAGGATACATTTTATTAGGACATTTTTATTATAATTTTACCTGCAAAATCTGGTGCTATATCTATAATAGAAACAAAAAATCCACTGTTGATAAATCCGTTAAGAGACATGGCTAATGTGAAAAACGAGATACTGATTAGATGATCGCATCCTGCCTGAACCACTCCAATTAAGCAAAGAGCTGTACCGATATAACCTTAAAATAAAAACGTTTACATTTCCATATATTTTCATAATATAATTTAAATTTTAAACTAAATACCTGTATATAATTTATGCAGACCTATTGTATTACAAGTTTTCCTGACGACATTCAGTCTGGCATATCCGTTTTTATACACGTAATCGGCCACAAATCCACAAAACCATCCGGTGACCGATTGAAATAAGTAAGGAATGGCAGAAAACAATGCATTCTAAAGAGTAAGTATAAAAACTTTTTTAAATGAATAAAATATACACCTTATAAGAAAACAAGAACATGTTTAGTCACTAACTACATAAAGACAGAATCAGAATGTCATAATTATAGTTAATGCTTTTCCATTCTTTCTTCTTCGACCCAGTCAATATTAATTTACATAATTATTAGGGGCACTTTGTACTTACTCCCTCGTCCCAAGATCTTCGCCCATTATTACCAATATATGAGGAATTGTGTAATTTCATCGTTTTATATTTGTTTATACAATACAACCTCAGCGGAAGAGTGTCGGATTAAGAAGATTATTAAAAGTAAGTGTATTTAATGAGTATGGAAAGAAAACATTTCTTTATTTGCATGTTATTACTTCGTTGTATTAAGTCGGACGACTGATCGAAACATCCGAGCGCTGCCATCGCCGATAATCGGGTTGCCAAGTTGGTGTATTCTCACTAAATTTAGTGAGATATTGAAGGGACCATAGGAAATTTAATGGGAGACTCAGTATTTTTGCTGGGATATTTCGGGGGACTGATTTTTATGTTTATAAACTATTGTGTTATAAGATACTGGACCCTTTTAAAGCATCCTGAATTGACGAGTCTAACGATCTTTAACATTGTGCTTAAGCTCGATAATATCCCACATTTACCGGGAAAGTGTTAAAATTTAGTGTGAACTGCAGTATGATCTAACGGAAATCATATCTACAACTTGGCACAGTGCCAGTAATATCCGACTAGTGTTGGATTACTGGACGACTAGCGAACGGCCAGATTACAAAGATTGTACTGTAATTTTCATTGTAAAATCAGTTTTGTGTAATAAACAGAAAATACTTTAATTATTTATGAGTCTGATTTTTATATTATCGTCTTTCTTAAACTCAAATGCTAAATCTGTGTATTCATTTCATCACGAGCACTTCAGAATAAGAAATTATTTAAGTTTAAAAAAAATTAAATTTTTTTTAATCTTAAAAATTTTCTATTACAAAATATAACAATATATATACAAGGTGACCCAAAAAGAACAGTTAACCCAGACCGTACTTTAAAAATACTTAACACGCATTTGTTCAAACCGATTTTATTATTTGTGCTTTAGTCTCTTACATGAAATGATTTTTGGGTCATATTGCATACATGTAAGGTATACATATACGTATAATAATTTTAAATAACCTGCTGTATGTCGTAGTGTAACACAGCACTCAAATACGTCGGTAATTCGGTTAGAAGCATAAGAAACCCCCATCCTTGACCAAAGTGCGTAATGGCTAAAATCCAGACCACTCTAGATTTCAAAATAGGTATCCAAGGAACCTAAAATTAAATCATACAAGAAATAATTGTTATACAAAATTGTAAACATTTTTTAAAATGTTATAAATACGATATGATTATTGTTATATATTACTTTTTTAAGATGCTCCTTTTTATATACGGATTCGAGTGGTCTATTAGGAATAAAAATAAACCAAAATACCGTCCAAACGCATCCTAAACCACCTGAAATAGAAATAGAAAGTAGCGAAAATAATTTAATAAATAGAAGCGAATATAATTAACATAGGCCTATGTATATTTTAGATGTCTTTACCGAATACGTAAAAGACTGCCGGCCATCCTCCCAAAAATTCCGAACTGCAGAAAATTCCCGAAACGGGTAAAGAGACGACGGTTCCTATTAAGGCGCCGCTATAAATGAACGTCGATGCAGTACTTCTCTGAAATTTCGGTATTCTGCTCCCAATTAAATAATGCATTGCGGGACACGTAATTCCCTATTTTTAAATTTTAAATACAGTTTTATGAGATAAACGAAGTAAGCGATTAAATAATTGATACTTAATTAATTATCCCATTCATTTCCCTCCGCAGTGCTCTGCGGGGCGGAGGTGTATTCTGATTCCCGAAAGGGGAAATGATTTTCCTAATTAAAAAATATCCCATTCATTTACTGCCAAACGTTCTTATTTGAAAATTATCTGAAATTTGTGACGAAACTTTCATCGAAATGATCCGGACCAATACCTTTAGCTTGACTCTTTAGGATTTGGGTTGGAAAAAAGTCTTCTTAGTACTTACAAGAAGAAAAGGAATTAAAAATACCCGGTATATCAATTGAAATTTTTATTGGAAAGCTTAATCTCTCGTCGGAATTTTAAATTTTTTTGTTCAAAAAATTGCATTCGCCAAAGTCATAAATAAGCCCGACGAGCGTGATTTATCTCAAATACAATTTGGGAAAAGGGTTTCTTATATTCTTCTCCATGATTTGTATAGTACATGATTTTACCATTAATATTATAAATAATATTGTTATTTCTGTGCGCAAAACAAAGGCTGAAGTAATTTGTGTAACAAGCCCAAAATGTAGCCAAGTGAAGTTTTTGTAGCCCAAAAAGTAGCCAGTTCCCCAAATACTTTTTTTAACGCCAAACTGAAAAATAAGTAGCCCAATTTGTCGCAAAGTAGCCAAATCTGGCAACGCTGCTCCACTGGCAACTCCTTCCATTTGTATTGTACTTTCCTATTGGCTAAATAAATGCGGAAGTTGTTTAGCCCGGAACCGGCAACTTTATAAGGTCGTAACTGTCCTGTTACCCAGCGAACTAGCAAACTATTCGATGTTCGACTTCAACTTACGATAGTAAGTCGAGTCGAACGTGACGTCACCAAATGTCGTTCAACTTCTCACATAGCATACTAGAGCCCTAGTCAGATCGGGGACGCAATGGAAACATGATAAGAATATGTGACTATGATTGCATTATTGACAATTACTGCAGAAGGTTATGTTATTAATAAAAAGTCGTAAGGATGCGCAGTGTCGATGGCAAGTACTCCAACAATATAAACCGACTTTATCTTCCTTGTGTTCCGGAACATTGAAAGTGAATAATTGATCGTTTCTTCTTAAATGGACTTTATCTTTAATTTTATTTTTAAACATAATCGTTATCCGACGGAATTCTACAATATAAACAGATTTTTGAACAATATAAAAGTTGGAGTTACTTCGGTCGTAAAGAAAACAAATAAAAATTAAACTAATACATAATTATAGTGTAATAGATCTGGCAACAGAAACGGTGATATTTTCTCTCATTTACATCAAGAATACATGCGTACGGCGGCATCCGTATCCGTAAGGAACCAAACTTTTTACGATGCTTCATGCACTGTAAAAGTTTGATTACTATGGAAACGGATCGCTCTATGCACTGAATTATTAAAGCGGAGCGTTAGTCAAGCCTCTTCTATTAGGCTTATACCCCGTTCGCACCGTGCATTTCGATCTAGATTGTGACCAAGGTCGGAGACTGTTCCGTGGTACGAACGCTCTCGACCGTTTCAATCTCGACTGAAACGAGGTTCAATCGCGATCGACTGGAGAGAGTTCTCGAAACTAGATCCAGTTGTAAGAGAGATCCGACAATCCCACGCTCGTGAGAAAATACAAGATGGCTGCGGAACACGTGTCGGGCTATCGACAGAGAAATAAAAAAGACATCTGGGCCCTTAGTCTCGAGTTTTTCGTGTTACAACTCCCAACGTGTTGAAGGTGTCACGTGGTACCATCTCACACTCTGACGTCAAATCGGTAGTCTCGAGTTCTAACTCACGCGCTTTCCTATCTCACCATGCGAGTTGCTACTCACGTTGAGTCGAGCATGTGAGATCGCTACACGAAAGTGAAAATAGCTAACGGATACGCAATTCTTATCGCTATCGAAGAGTTAGAAAGAGACGAAAGACGTTGTTTGAGAAGGCAACAAATTTTTCGACCACGAGTAGATGAGATTTCTTTTCGTGTCGAGTCAATACTAACAAAAAAATTTTAATTCATAATTGATAAAATTATACAGCAAATTTTTCCAAAAATAAAAAGAAGTATCCAATTTATCGAAAAACAGTATTAAAATGATAGTAAATTATATGTATAAATTATTAAAAGCATAGACCCTATATCAGTGTTTCTCAACCTCTAACGAATCGTCGCCCCCTCCAACGTAGTATCGCCCCCTTCACTACAAAATTCCGATGCCGAGGGACAAGGCTAACGTCTAATTCGTACTGCATTGAATAGACTAGTGACTAGTATAATGTTATTTGTTTAATTATTGTACGATATAACGAAAAAAAATATCTAATTATTCTTAATATAATGTTTTACTATATCACTCAGAAAATCGTTTTTCGCCCCCCAAAATATAAATTGTTACTAATCGCCCTATCAACATGGAAAACGCCCACATGGGGGCGATATCGACCCCGTTGAGAAACACTGATCTATATTAAGATTATTTATTAATTAGAAGTGTTACGTTCTGATTAATAAATAATCTTAATAGACAAAATAGATAAGAAATAGATCGAGGAAGAAAACTATACGAAGAAAGGATAATAAAATTCTGCAAGTACCTATAAACTGACACTGACAGCATGAATGAAACCAATAATTATTACAATGGAAAAGTGAAGAGTCTTAAATTTAATGAAGTGCAGTTTATCAAAATTATTAACAGCAGCAATGTTTTTAAATAATGATAAGAAACAAAATCTAGAAACAATACAAAAAAATAGCTTGCAATACCATTTTGTACAGCTGAATTTTTTAAATGAGAGTGAATTCTTGTTTAATTTCTACAGTAAATTTTTGAATTCATCACTTGAGGTTAGGATAAATGTTGAAAATCTATAATGTGATTATTTTGTTTAATTAAAACTGGTTTGGATTGCAATGTAATAATCAAGATAATTTAGTTTTCAATTTATTGAACAGATTCATTAACATATGCAGAAATAAATATGATTAATTAGAAAGCTGTTGCAATAAAAAAACTTCAAATGTACCTAAGCACTATCAAAATTATTGTCATGAAGAATTATCATTAGAAAAATACAAATTTTAAATTGTACCAGTAGGCATGCATTACAATCAACACCAGTAATATAGACATTATATAGTCTGTATTAAATTCTCTTCCTATCTATTTGTGGGTTTTATTTGTAATTTAGAAATCAGTATGTGTTATTAAACAAATAATTATTTTAAATTAAAATTGAAAAAATGATTGTAGATCTTACAAACTACAAATTTTTTCATCTGGGTAATAACAGAAAATTTTTCCAGTTTAATACTTTTTACTAGTTTTACAAGAAAATTCGATATGGCTGGGCCTGCTATTTGGACCCTCACACCTTACAGATCAAATGTTTTAAGAAAATACAAAATTTTAAAATGTAAAAATATAATCTCATTGTAACAGTATTAAATACACTACCATTATTATTCTCTGAAGTAAGAATCATTTTCATCTTAACCAACTATAAACATGAAAATATTTACTAAATTATTTAATAAATATATAATTACTATCAAAAGATATGCAGGTTAAGATGAACTTTTAAATCAAAATGTGCTGTAAGTGCTTGAAATCCTCAATTAAATATCCAAAGTGAGATAGAACTAATGGTCGCACTTCCAGTTTGCTGGAATGCAATGTTAAACTTGTATAATTGGCAAAATTTAGATCATGTCTTAGAGGAAACTATAATTCTGACTGTGTGTGGCATTTTTTGATGCTTATACATTTTTGATGCTTATACATATATGTGTAGATACCTGAATCTAAATCCTTAATTTTTCCCTTTCAACATCAAAGAAAAGATTAGTTATTTCTCTATGAATAATAAGTCTGGATTTGCATCTATATAACATTGTATGGAAGTTTTTATTATATCAGTTATTTCTTTAGCATATCCAATAATGCTTTGATAATTTATAAATAATATTGACTTATTCCAAAACTGTGTCTTTTAATTATTCTTTATTTCACAACTGTGTGATAGGTAGACACTGGGCATCTTTAACATCACTATTTATTCAGGAATATCTTACACACTGATATGTGTTTTGGGCATTTGTCTCTCTCTTCCACTGGCTTTTTCTTTAAGACATTTAGTAAAGAGGTGCTAACTAATACACATCCTTTTTTAAAATACATATATTTACAATTAAAATTTTCCAACAGTGTACTGAACAGCACTTAACCTTCACTAGTGATGTTGATTTTATATCATCACCAGTGAAAAACTGTACACAATCACCTGTGTAAGATGGCATTTTCCTAAATTAATTTTTTGAAGGCCAGTGATAAGTGGAAACAATTTTCAATTAAAATGTTTACAGTTAGCTGATAGAATGTTGCATGAAGATATCATGAAAATACAGCTAAGTTAGTCAATGTAGTAAAAAATGCCTGCAAAAAAAACTAGATGATATGGAAAATCACCACAATTACATATGATCACAGGTTAATGATATTTCACTGATAGACTGTTAATTTATAATAAATTGAAATGAAAACGATTTATAAGATAAGCTATGCATATAATATTAAAAACAAATTCAAACCTCTTTTCTAGTTGAAACATGCCGTAACTTTACAATTCCTTTTTGCAACTCACTTTCACCAATGATAATAGCCCAAGGTATTGCATGTTCTTCACAATATTGTAACTGATCAAGAAGTTTTGGATTCAATTTATAGGAATGTTCAGTCTGTGATAAAAATAAAAAAATAATATAATTACTTATTTATTTATATTGTAATTATAAATATAAAAATTAGTTATTTTTACAAAAATTTCAACCATTTTTATACAATATACAATGAATTATGAGAATACTAATATTTTGAATTATCCAAATTCATTAGAATATTAATTAGTAAAGTATATGAAGTAAAAATTTAAAAAATATTAATTAAAGGCAATTACTGAAATCACTGTATTTTTACACTTTTTAAAGACTTTGATATTTTAAAAATTAGTGTAACATCATACTTGGACTTTGTTGTTTTATATGTATTCAAAATGATTTTATTTATGATATTTTGATTCATTAGCAAATTTAGTTTGAAGAAATCTTACATTTCTGAAATTTGAAAATCTTTATATTTAGTTTTTTCATTATTGAATTTTTAGATTTTATAATGCATTTAATTATTTTGACCTGTTTTAAAATTTAATAAATTTTACTCTGCAACTCAAACACCAACTATATAGTGTATTCACTCTGAGACAAGGCAAATCTCATCATTAATTTTTATTTAGTTGATACACGTATTTAATGTTTGTACATATTTCAGGCAATTGTTGCCCCTCCTCAGTCAACTTCAGTTTTGTGAAGTTTATTTTTACATACCATTTCTTTCACATCATAATCATTTGTAATTACTGGTCATTCATGTTTTATTCTACTTCCAACAGAATGTCTTTCTTGAATTCAATTATTAATTTAATACAGAGCACGAGAATAATCCTGCAACTTTATAGTTTGATTTTAAAAAAAATTATTTTGACAGAAATATGTAAAGTATCATACTACTAAAGAACTGCATGCTCAATAAGTAAATTTAAAACTTTTATAGAAACAACTCATAATGAATGAGTAATTAAACCTTCTGGAACAAAATTAAAATTAGTGGTGATCTAAGCAAATGATAAAACTTTTTGCTGGTAGTTTAAGAAATTAAAAATGCATAAATTGTATCACACACTTACTTTTATATTTGCATCCCAAAGCTCTCTGCACAATTTCATTCTTTCTTGAATCATCTTCTTTTGGGCAGATGCAACATAAACTTCAGTGCATGTTGTTCTGATTTTTTTATTAATAAGCTGAAATTTTAAAACTTTTATTTATTTTAATTTTCAAACAGATAAGTATTTTTAAAACTCAAATGCAATTTTTCCACCAAAATCTTTAATGTAACATTTAATAATTTTGAATTATATATACACAAATTAGCAACAAATGAAAGAGAATTGTAGACATAAATAAACACATTTCTTTTCTGAACAAAAATTTTAGATATTTTTATATTTAAATTTATTTTCAGATTTTGTATTTAAGCTTGTAAAGTACAGAAATTATGATTTAAATTTATTCTAAAAATATCTTTTATTCTAAATCAAAACTAGAATGCTTTTTAATTAATATATTTATTAAAAAACACTTACTGAAAAAATTAATATATTTATTAAAAAACACGTCGACTGCAAGAAAAGGTGTTGTAGTAAGTGTTTTTTGATATTAAATATGCAGTCTAGAACGATATGTAATATATTTATTTACTGATAAAGATTATTTACTATATTTTTAAACACAGATTACTTTAAAACAATTTAGAATGTACAGTACATTTTGATTTTGGCTGATGTAATCTCTGATGCTAGTGCAAGTATTCTTTTAAGTTTGGAACTGTGACATCAATTTACATCAATAAAACAATGAAAAGATAAATAAGAAAGCCCACTGTATACAGTTGGAACAAATTTTGTCACAACTGTGCTTAATTGCGTTGATTGATTTTATTCTATTTAAATTCTATGAATATATCCCTTGGAGGGCACCAATTTGATAGAGACAGGGCAAAGGACAGGCAATGATGTGTGAGCAATGTTGCCAGGTCTGATAAATTATTGCTAGTTTTGGTAATATTTTGAAGCAGTTGGCAATCTGGCAACAGTGTTTTCAATTGGGCAATTTTTCTATACTATTATAAATTTCTCAAGATGTGTCCAAATATTTTTTAAAAACAGGACCAGTCAGGTCTAGGCAAACTAGATAATAATTGCTTAGGACCCAAATCTGAAAGGGACTCTTAAATCAATTTGTAAATTTTTTTTCTTTATATTTGAATTTAAATGATTAGTGAATAAAGTGTATATTCTATAAACCAATAAATTTTTAGGCCTTCATTTATTACCAATACTGTAGAGTACTGAGATATAAGTAATGGATCGAATTGAATTGAGAGTTTTTGGTATCAGATCACATCAGTAGAATTCAATATTGTATCATCTTGGAGAGAAGCAAAGGATCAAACTGAATTGAAAATTATCAGTATCAGATTATGTCAGCAAAATTCAGTTTCATATCATATCCAGTTATAAACCTATCTAACTTTAAGTTGTACTTGAACTGAAAAGTATTATAGCTTCTTATAGCTATAATACTTTTCAGTTTTTTTCAGTTTCAGTTTTTCAGTTTTCAGTTTTTTTAAAATTTCATTAGAAACCATTTGATTCAGCTTCTATTGCTGTTAGAATTTCACTTCACAAGATATATTTGCATTGCATTTTACATTTATATTTGAAAAAATCTACACAATTCTATTAAATAGAACTGTTAAATATTTAGTTTCTAGTTATTAATTATTAACTCAAAAATTTTTATATGAACAATTAAAAACTTCCTAATTTTTAATGGCTTATGTATAATTATATCATATTAACTACAATGAAAAAATATTAAGTAAAATTTTTTATTATTTATTTTTTAAAACTTACTTGAGCCTTTGCTTCCATAATTGAAAATATACGTTCTATCCCAAGACTAATCCCAACACAAGGAACATTTTTATGCTTTGAATCAAACATTCCAACTAATTTATCATATCGTCCACCCCCAGCAATACTTCCAACTGAAACTCCATCATCATCGTCACCAGTACAATTAACAGAATTTCCTTTAAACATATATGTAAAATTTTACACAATTATATATTTAATTTTAATAATATTAGGTAATATTTTAAATATTCCAAACAAACTTATGTTTTCTTCAACAAAAATAATCAATTTAAGATTTAAATTATATTAAAAATAGAAAAAAGGTTTTGGTCATCCAATTAATTTCATTAACAGATTAGTAATCAATTGTCAAAATTAATTAATTGCTCATCAATTGTCTAAAGTTTGAAAAAGGTACATAAGTTGATTATATATCACATTTTTCTAGTCTAATCAACCAACTTATTTTCCAGTTATAAGATTGATGGAACTAACAAATATGGAATAAATACAGGCAGTTATTCAAACTGTATAATTCAAACTTTACATTATATATCTCACATAAAAGGAAGGACCAATGCAGGGCCTGTGCTCCACATTGTCTGAATGTTTTCAGGCATGTGGACTGATAACAGAAACTGATAAATTAAATGATTTTGAATGTCAGTTCAATTTCTATTTCAGATAATATCCGTACTACCTAAAAATGAAACCAGATAATTAGTGATACTTTGACAATTCCCAAATTTCAGAATGGACAAAGCTTTAGTTGCTTCAATATTACTGTCAAGTATAAATAACCTCTTTTTTTTCTTTTTGCCATCAGGAAGCAAAAATAAAAAATGATGGCAAAAATAATGATATCATCAGGAAATGATGCTATCATTATTTATGCTTTATTTTGCCATCATTTCTTATGCTATCATTATTATGATAGCATAAGAAATGATAGAGTCCCGGAAACTTGGCCTAATGTGGACCAAAGGGTGGCCAAGTTTGTGAAAATGCCGGGTTATTGGGAATGAGGCTAAAAAAGAATAAGTAAGAATGTGGAGTCCTCAGAAAATACTGTACTGTACTTGTATGTATTGTTTGCTTGAGAATATAACAGAGAATAAACTGCCCAAATATCCTTAAACAAAGGAAAAGTACATACTTTATGAAGGCATAGAGCCATTACTACATGAAAATGAAAATTAATGAATANTCCTCAGAAAATACTGTACTGTACTTGTATGTATTGTTTGCTTGAGAATATAACAGAGAATAAACTGCCCAAATATCCTTAAACAAAGGAAAAGTACATACTTTATGAAGGCATAGAGCCATTACTACATGAAAATGAAAATTAATGAATACACAGTGTACAGTAATTTACCTGATAGGACAGACCTCAGAAAAATACTTGATAAAACATAAATCTGTCTATAATGAAATTAACTAGGTGTTTTTTCACTCTGCCAGAGTTTGGCCGAGTTATCCGGACTGCCGGGTTATTGAGTGCCAAGTTTTCGGGACTCTACTGTAACACATTTATAGGGAAATTGAGACAAATACTGTAGTGAATACGGTATCGCTACAAGTCCTTTTTTTTTTAACAAAAATCCTTACACGAAACAGATTTGAATGTTTTCTTTACTCCTCAAAAAGAACAAACTCTCCTTTCAACCTTACAGTGTTCAAAACCTCTCTTCCATTCTGGCATTCCAGATTCTTCTCTTCTTTTTTTTTTAACCTTCTTTTTTTTTTAATTTTTAAAGTTTTTCTTTTAACATTCTTTTTTGTTTTAAAATTTAAACTTTAGCATTCTTAGAACAATAAATAAATTAACATATAAATATAAAGCCAAATATCACTAAAAATACATTATTCGCAAAGATGCAAAGCAGTTTTTTTGTGCTATGTGTCTCAATGTAAAGGATCTGAGTTTTAAAGATTTTTATGAATTTACACAAAGACACAAATGTGAACAATGTATTAGCAATGATCTCGCAAATGAGCAGAATAAGTTGGTGAATGCTCGTGCTATTTGTTTTGAATTTGAAGAAGACAGTAGATATTAAAGTGTAGTGAAAAATGTACTATAAATTAAGATTCATGTAAGTTATTTAAATATCATGAAGATGAACTGATTGAGAGAACCAAGGAGGAATTTCAAAATATTTTGTACCTTCTGTTGAAAGGTAAAATATTTTTTAAATGTATGAAGGTGTCGTGTACATAACAAGGGAAAGTAATATGAAAGATGACAATAGTGAGTTAGATATAGTTTGCACATTTCATCAAACAGAGAAAAGTGAATTTTATTGTTTATACACACAAATGAATTAAAGGATATTATAATAAAATTAGCACAGTATTGCACTTGAATAAGATAGAGAAATTAACATAAGAAAATACAAATTTGATAAAGAAGGTAAATGAACTTCAAGTTAACTATAACTGCTATTTTAACTTTAGGAATAATTTTTAGATTTTTGAGAAACTTTCCAGAAATAAGTGTATTAAAATCTTTCTATTCAGCTCATCTTGTCACAGATTGTACTTTTGTGACAGTGTTCTGAAATAAATAGTTGATGACTGTTGAACAAAGAGTAGAAACAGTTAATAACCCTATTATAAAATATTGTAGAAGGAAGTTCATGTTCAATCAAGAAAAAGTTGTAACGCATTTTCCACCTTTAACTCTTTCTTGAGTGGGGTGCCAATCTGTCATACCCCCAATTGTTAAGCAAATAGACCAGGGTACCAATTCATCGAAACCCTGTTGTAAAGTACTATATTTAATTTGCCGCTCTACAACGAATTTTTCTTAGAGCCGGGACCTAACGGGTACTTTACGCGGTTCGCGTTTGTTAGTTGCCAGGCCTGGACTTTTAGCGTGCACCGGAAAAAATTAAGAACAAAGTTAGCCACAAAAAATTCTCAATAATAAATGTTTAATCAAGTTTAACAAATACTATGTACAAGATTTATAAACAAACAACAAATTTATTAATCAAAATCAAAATCACAAAATCAACCCGACAAACTTAAGTCTTATTCTAACTTAGAACTATTCCCCTTGGAATTCCGACAAAACAAAATCCAATTCTTAACTTAGATACAAATTCTCTTATAACTATCAATCCTAACCGTCACCTCAATTAATACTCGGAACCTTTTTCTTCTACTCAAGACTTTCCTATTTTCCAATCACCAAAATCGAACCTTCAATCTCCTACTAGGATTTCCTATTCGACACCCATTCACTGCTACCAGCAGACCAACGCTTTCGGTTCAGGAGCTCACCTCGTCTGTCTTCACTTGAGCTACTGTACTTATAGTATGAGGTGACGTCACAGTTCTACTGTAGCCACTCCCCTCATTTACATATCTACACGTAACATTGTTTTCTCTTCGTTATCTGGTAGCTTATTTCTCGACAATACTTTGTTAACCTTTTACAGCATTTCTTTAACAATTATCGGGATGTTTTGTTAAGGTTACACAAGTTCCTAGAAAGTCTATTGGGGTGTCCCCCCCT